>NW_012133262.1:0-20784 GCF_000313525.1 Fibroporia radiculosa | reverse complement strand
TCAGTGCTGCATCGGCTCGGGGCCGCCATTACCGCCCTTACTCTTTTTCGCCAGTTCGCTCCTACATAGACAAATTTTATATGTTTTTGAGCTATGGAAGTAGGACACAAGTTCGACTCACCTCAATTGAATGCTAAAGTCGTCCTCGATATCATCGTCGTCCCAGTTGTCCTCCCAAAGCTTGTCCCCGCCAGACTTGGCAGCTCCTGGTGCCGCCCCGCCGAGATGTGCGAGGTCTGTCTCCGAATCATCCCAGTCTAGTGTAGTAGCAAGAGCAATAAGATAGCGATCCACCTATGGTCATGGGGACGCGTACCTGCCACAGGAAATTCTTCAAACTCATCGTCCTCCTCTAGTATGCCGAGCGTGGGTTGCGCTTGCTCATCCTTTGCAGGCTCGACAGGTTTTGAATTGGTGTCTGTTTTGGAGGTGGATGGATTCGACGAAGACATGTTAGTGTCGAGGGGAGTACTTGCTCGTTATGAGTCCTCAGAGTACTCGTTCAACGCGTACGCGTCGAAGCCACGTGGTTCAAACCAAAAAAGGTCGAATTGCAATAACGAACTATAAACTGAGAAGGGCAAAAAAACGACCAACCGGGGATTCGAACCCCGAATCTTCAGCTGACCCCAAACCGGAAACTGACGCCTTAACCATTAGGCCAGCCGGCCGACATGATGGAGGAGACCTAGGAGAACATGTTTGGCGCATGGCAGTGCACCGAGTTGGGCTGTGCCGCGTGCTATTCAGTTACGCCTGCTGCCGTGTTAAAATGCTCTTTCGTTCTTCATTGAGCCCTATCTGTAAGCGGGACGGATTCCTCTCTAGTAGACCTACAAAGGGAATGACCTCGGAAGCAAGGCTCGCGGAAAGAAGATCGACACGTTCAAGCAGGATCACGATAACGCCAAATTCTTTGACGAGACCAGGATGTCGAGAACGGTGCAGCCACCGATGGACATTGAATCAGGCAGATGTAAACTATGATAAGCTCTTTGGTACGAATAACAGACCCGCAGAGATCTGGGTATTTTATTTCGTTAGGATGTCCATTTTGTCGCCCTGAGTCGAATATGTAATCAAGAGACGACTGCATCGGGAGCTGTGGATCAAACATGGCGTTGTCATCCATTACATGTCATTTTCCCAATTGCTCACCAAGGCTTATCAAACGCCGTGTTCAATAAATCTCACAGTCGCGCACGGACTGCCAGGGATCAAGAGCAACAGGTGACGAGCGCAGTGTACATCCATACAAAATGAGATACAAATTTGCATCCTTACCCTCAGGCCATTCAGCAGTGCATCTCGCTGCCGGTATAGAAACAAGACAAGGCACGCAACCGCCTTTCATCGGGCCTTCCCTGGTTTTCGCTTCACCTCGTCATCTTTGCATGCATGCAGCATTAATTTGTTCGGGTGCCCAGGCGTCATCCCTGAGTGACCTTTCGACCAGTCATACGACACCGCGTACGCGAAGATTGTACCCGTGCGGTTGAAGCAGGTCGTAGGAACCGGGCCGGGTGCAGGCTCAAAGGCTGGATAACTCATGAGCACAATATGAATACACCAAGAGGATGAGACATACACTTGAGACGCGTGCGCGCATCCTTGTCCCAGTAGTTGATTGTGCCATCGGAACCTGCAAACGAGGGTAAATCTCGTGGAACACGAGTAACACGTGCGCACATGCCACATACCACACGTGGAGAATGTCCCGTGAACGGGATGGAATGAGATATCGTTAACTGCAAACACAAGCGATTGATCTTTCTGAGTCGGCGACTGGTCTCGTCTGTGACATTTGAATGAAAAGTTATCCCTGCATGAACAGTACCTGTATTAGAGCATCTCATGAATGCGGGATGAAAAAGCACGAACGCAGCATCTTTTTCATCAACATATCTGTCAGTCACGCGTGAGTTCTGTATAGGGTCTCTGAAAAGGAGAGATCAGACGCACTGAATAGCAACTCGCCCCTCGACACTACCGATCGCGAAGCCGTTTGCAGCCGGGAAGCACGACACGACTCGTGTTTGCCATTTTAGCGGCGACATCATCGTCTGCACACATATTTTCATCAGCACCTCACGAAGGCCCAAGCACTGAGTGGCGCACTTTGTACGGTGTGGTGGGATTGGTGAGGGTGAATATCTGGACATGGCGCTCGGCGGTACCAACGACCATCAAGGGATAAACGACGTCTAGCGTGTAGCAGCGCTCCGGAAGCTGAACGGTAGACACCGGGGTTGGGGTGCGCAGGTCCCAATACTACGAGGAAATTAGCACGAGTCCACCACCGACGCCGGGCGCACGCACCTTCACGGTCTTGTCCCAACTTCCCGTAGCAAGTATGCCGCCCTGTGGGGCCTCGATCCACTTCACGCACTTTATTGGCGCGTCGTGCTGCGCCACCTGCTGCGACTGCCCCGTGGTCACGTCGAACATCCTGCCCGCGTTGTCTGCGCCACCCGAGAGGACTTTCGTGCCGTCCTGCCCGTCGCCGCATTAGTGATAGTTCACATTGAGTAATGAAAAGTGTACTTTGTTCCAGCACAGGCTCAATACCGGCCCCTGGTGCGCGTACATCGCCTTTCCCTGCGTCTGGCCATTCTGCCCCACTTCATAGATCCGGACCTATTCCAACGCAGGATGACGCGGCAGGGTGAGCTAATGCACGGTGATGCATCCAATGTGAGGCATACATTGTTGTCCCAGCTCGCCACAGCAAGATAGTCTGCCTGAGGGGAGAACGAGATGGAGGATATCGAGTCCGTCGGCGGGTCCGCCACTTCGATGTCCTTGTCTGCCTGGGTGGTGGTCACCGTCGTAGACCTCGACGCGTTCCCAAAGAACGACATGCTGTTGGAATGGTTCGCAATGCTCGGGTAGTGGTGTATCAATTCGAAGGTGAGGGCGAGGAGCGTTTATGTGCAGAATCAACCTTTGTCCTCCGTTGTGGCTATTGGCTGATGCGCCTGCCACATTGGGCGAGTAAGACATGACCTACAAGCGCCCACATCCTCAACCGAACTCCGCGCAAGACGGTACAATAAAAGTCCATTGCGAATTTATTGTACGGTAGTAATGGGATAAACAATATGAATAAATATAAGGTCAGGGGTAACAGTTCTACAGTGTTTCTGTTGCTATGAACCCACTAACTACCCGGACGATGTGCCGCATAAGGGACGGTAGGCAGATAGGACTCGGCACACTCATCCAGCGGTTCATTGTCAGATAGATCGCTGAGGGCATCCAAATTGTCCCATGATAGCTGTCGTCTGGCGCGAGCAGCCAGCTTCGCATCCCAGCCTGGCCCATGGCTCGGGGGAGAATGCGAACTCGTGCTCCAGTCGCCCGATCCTGTGGACGATTTGCGCTGCCTCGGTAACGACGACGAAGGAAACGACAGCGGGGAGTCCGGTGGCGTAAGATTAGGAGTCGTCAAATGTTTCTTCTTCGTGGGCTTCGGTGCGGGCGTTGTGATGAGTACCTCCGGGCGTGGAGGGATGCGAATGATGAGCCTGGTCTTGTTGTTATCTCGACTCTTACCCTTCGTTAACGTGGGCAACACCTTGCTATCAGGCTTCTTGATCTTCAGTCTCTTCGTTGGAACATGTTTCGAGGCGGAAACGGGAGTTATGGGAACGACGACTTTGCGCCTCTTGGCATGGATAGCGGAAGGAGGTACTTCCGAGCCAGGAGCATCTTTACGCTTCTTGCCTTTGATCTTCCCTACTTCAGTCTCACCCTCCAACTGAGCTGCCAGAATCGCCTCTTCCCTCTGCCGCTTTCTCTCTATCGCCGCCTGCTTAGCCTGCTCCTCCCGATCCATCTCTTCATGTACCAATCGAGCAAACTCCTGTGCATCTCCTCTAATCCATACGTCAAATACACCCTCCCATTCTCGGGTCGGCACGGGAAAATCGAGGTTTAAGTAGACTGTCTTGATGGGTGGCTCATCATCGCCGGCAGGCGAGCGGCGTGGCGAATGCGTTGGTGTCGTGAGACCGAGCATGGTGGTTGACAGCTCATTCTGCGACACCGGCGGCGTTGAACGAGAGTGGACGGCTTTCGAAAACTCACGGACGATCCGCTTTGTGCCCGGCACCCGCAGACTTGTGCCGACGACCAGAAGGAGATCTGCACCCGCCCGCCCCTTGCCCTTCGAACTGCCGAGAAGATCGCGGCGAACAACATCCCCCACCTCTTCGCCATCCTTGTGCATCTCATTATAGAGAACCACACTGGGACGCAGCTTGCCCACCCCTCGAGACCGCTTGCCTATCAACTGACGAGTCTCTTCCAAGGAGGTACACTCTGGGCAGTACGGTGGCCTGCCCTCACCAAGATCCAACATGTAGTCGCGCAAGGGGAACGAATGAGTGCAAGTTTGACAGTGCATCATCTGCAGAGTGCCGTGGAGAGGTATACACCTAGGGGTTTCCATCGGTGGGGTAGGAAGCCGGGGCTGTTCGGGTTCGACGCGCACGACAGACGGTCCAGCCTCATTCGTGCTATCAACTCTTCCCCTTGCAGAACGAGGTTTGTAACGTTTGCAGTCGAGTTCTGGGACACCAAAAGTGAGGCCAGACTTCTGCTCAAGAGCATCAATGTTCTGCGTGTAAACTCGCAGTAAACGACGACGTTCATCGAGTGCACGAAGCAACTTATGAAACGATGTCGGGGTAGCAACCTCAGAGAGCTCAGAGAGCTGAGCAATCATTTGACAAAACATCGAGGTCGTCGGTTCTGACTGTCCCATACGTAATTAGTGTAAGGATTGACAACGGGGAGACAAAATAGATGATCAGAAATTCACTTTGCGACCTCGACACCCTCCGATATGCCCTGCAAGATTCACTTGCGGAGGTGGGGTCGGGCTGATTAGCGATAGAATTCCGGTCACGCATAAGGACCGTCCAGCGCTGTTCGAGTCATTTCATGTGTGGCTCTTCGACATTTAGGTGCACAAATGGCCCATTTTTGGCAAAACAGAAGTATTCCACCGTGCCAGGTCAAGTAAGTCGCGAGCGAGTGCTGGCCAGTGTAGCGCACACTGCGAGAAATACTCCAATAGCTGTTCCATTCCATCGCCACGCCTGCCAGATTCACAACCCAGCGCAAAGGAGCCTCGTGCCACGTTTAAGGTCACTATCGAGACAGCATCCTTCCGTATTGCATATGCTCGATTAACCGAGAGCAAAAGCGAGGAATACTCACGTTGAAAACCGAGGCATCAAACAAATCCCTCCCTGAGCTCAGCGTCGGGTTGTCCTTTTTCAAGGACTGAAAAAGTCCATCTGATGACCGGAAGTCAGGGATGCCAGCTTGGACAGAGATCCCGGCACCTGTCGCGATGAAATTGTATCAGGAACGAAACAGGACGTCCGTTGCAAATGTCACACACCGCACACGACCGCGATCCTACGGGCCTTGAGTATAGCCTTGACGACCTTCTTGACCTGAGCAGACGACTCAGAGGAGGGCACGAGAAAAGAAGGCGACTGGGGCAAAGGCGACGAGGCCTCCAAAGGGAGAAAGATGGTCATGAGAAAGAGCGCACGAGCTGGCGCGGGGGAGGGGAGGACGTGCGTGGTGCAGCTGAGAAAGGGGAGGCTGCCCTGTGTCACAGCCGGAGCGTCCACTTCATGCAGGACCGGGTGGCGCGCCCCTTTTCGGGACAGATCCCAAGATGGCGCTGATTGGCGCGTGCCCTTCCTCTTTCCCCCCTTTCTCGCTCATCGCCATTCGTTCACGCTTGCATTCATATCACTGCCGCAGTGGCTTTTTCGCACACAATCACGACCGTCGCGCGCAACCACTCCTCGATACCTCAAGGCCACCCGTCGCGCACTTGCAGGGAAAACAACAGTTTATCTATGGTCTATTCGGTCCGAGCCTTATGCTCGACTTTGTGGATGGTTCTCTCTTGACCTCGTGAGGCATTTGGCATTCGCTGGGAACGTGACACGACGTATGTAAGATGGCGTGAATGGAGGCGTGGGTTACTCATTCAGATTCAGAAGCTGCTTGATGAAATATTCATCTTCAGGTAACCTGTAAGTTCATCGCAGCCGTTTTTGCAACTTGGTTGTCTGTTGATTATGCCGCTGTGCACGCGTTGTGAACCTCAGCCTGCGGTGCTAGAGCTAGTTCATCTACCATTATCGGAGTTGCACAGGCTGCTACTTGCCAACAGAGGTCGCTCTCTGCTGGAGGTATGGTTTTTCTCATACAACGAAGACTTTAGAGTAGGATAAGTCGTATCGCAGAAGGTAAGGAGGCCAGGTTTGTGGTTTCGCGGAATTACGTATGCCTATGGCAAGTATCGCTCTCGGCGGCGCAGAGTCACTCATTGGGCATCATGAGTATATCGTAGCGTGTCTTGTACAAATTCCAATGATGAGCTGGCCCGTGTCTAGCTTGGACGAGGGATAAGCGTCACAACAGACGGAGGCCAATCGGCACCGGCGCCTGACTCGCATCAGGCATTCCTGTTTACCAAATATGGTTACTCACGTTGAACAATATGAGATCATCGGCTGGCTCTTGTCTTGTTCTATAAACTCTCGAGTTGGCTCTCTTGCGAAATGTCGCTGTTTGGGGCACCGAGGTCCACTCTCAACATCAATACCTCTCAGACACAAATGGATGTCGAGCTGGTGGACCCTCCCTCCGATTCCATATCCTCGATGTCGTTCTCTTCTCAGGCAGACTACCTCGCAGTGGCGAGTTGGGACAATAACGTATGTGGGCAAATATGGGGGTACTAATGAATGGCTAAGCCTGTTCGTACCCTTGGCTGACTGTACTTAGGTCCGCATCTACGAAGTAGGCCTGAACGGCCAGTCGCGGGGTAAGGCGCTGTACGCGCACCAAGCACCAGTTCTAAGCGTATGCTGGAGCAAGGTAATTCTTAGTCCCCATGCTGTTTCATTGTGTAAATCCGGCATTGGTAGGATGGCGCGAAGATCTTTTCAGGAGGCACCGACAGCGCCGGTAGGATGTTCGATGTCAACACCGGCCAGTCGCAACAGGTCGCGCAGCACGACGCGCCCATAAAGTGCGTAAGGTGGGTTGATACCCCTCAGGGTGGTATACTGGCAACAGGTAGTTGGGACAAGACGCTAAAGGTACGTTCGATGTATGGTCGACCTGACCATGGTGACTCGAATATCCTTGCAGTACTGGGATCTGCGTACTCCAAATCCAGTAGCTTCCGTCCAGCTTCAGGATCGTTGCTATTCGATGGACGTAGCCTATCCGCTCTTGGTAGTCGGGACTGCTGAACGCCACATCCAAATATTCAACCTCGCAAACCCAACAACACCCTATAAGGTCTGACACTCCGATCTGCACGATTATCAAGCCGCACAATTGACAGAACAGCTTTACAGACAATGCCCTCACCTCTAAGCTGGCAGACGCGAGTCGTGACATGTTCTCCAGCCGCGGATGCCTTTGCAATCGGCAGCATCGAGGGACGAGTAGCTGTTCAGTATGTACCTCTCAACTTGGTATTCGGAGTATCGTTCACCGCTATTCCTTCATTAGCTATCTGGAGGAGAAGGACTCCACGTATGTTCTGACATTCCTTGGTGTCCCAGTTCAGTTGTCACAGCTCGTCTTTAGGAAGAGCTTCTCGTTTAGATGTCATCGGAGGGACTTGTCTCCAACCCAAAAGAGTCAAAGTTTAGTGTTTGCCATCAATGACATATCATATCACCCAATACATGGCACGCTCTCTACATGCGGTACTGCTGACATTCGCAGCTGTAGATCATTCCCAGTCTCATGATTTAATTTCGCAGGATCGGACGGAGTCATGAATATCTGGGACCTAGATGCGCGCACGCGTCTGAAAGGTAAGCTGTGTTTTGCGTAGATCCCCATCGGTGCTGTTCATTCATCTATCCGTTCATTTCGATAGTCTTTGAGCAAGCACCAGGTCCCATCACCTCGACATGCTTCAACCGCACGGGCACTGTCTTCGCGTATGCTGTATCGTACGAGTGGTCAAAAGGCCATACAGGAATGACTCCCGGCCATCCAAACAAGGTCATGTTCCACGTGTGCACCGACGACGAGGTCAAGAAGAAGCCGCCGAAGCCTCGGTGATATCGGTTCTGCAGCGGTGGGGGTTGGGGAGAGATATGCTAGCAGCGATTACATCTTGATTCTTGTGTATTTTTGGAACATCAGGCTGCTTAGGAACAAGATCACCTTGATTATAGAATAGCTGTGAGCAGTGACTATGCGAGATTAATCGAACTAGAAAATCAGTTTTCATTGACTTCCGAGTCATTCCCCAGACTCGATCATTGTGGCGGATCACGTGTTTCCACGCTGTGGCCAATGCATTTTACAGGTCACAGCGCAAGTCCGTCTGCGAACATCCATCTCTTTCTGCACGAGCCACTGCTGCATCCCTCACACGAGCTCTGTACGTCGCGCCAACTGTACACACAAAGTCGTGATCACGGAGAGTGTCGGGTGGACTCCATCTTGCTGTTATCCCTCGCGCTTCAGTGCTGCGCCATCTTGACAGAGGGCCACTAGTACGTGCACGCTGTCACTCCGCCTTTCCATATGATTTACATTTCCCGTGCTCAGTGCCTTTAGAAACCGCTCTGTACGATCTGCTTGGGGTTGATCCGGGGGCAACTGAAGGTGACTGGCACACTGTGGCTCATTGCGTGTAGCAGCGCTCAAAACTCTCAATGACTAACGCAGATGAGATCAAGAAAGCGTACCGGAAAAAGGTCGATCCTATCCTTTTGCTTGTCGTGACGTCCACCTCATTATGTGCAGGCTAGGGAACATCACCCGGTACGTCGTGCTGTCATGCGCCTCAGCAGAGGCTCTGACCACAGACGCGGTTTGTTGTAGGACAAGGTGCCGTGCGCATAATCGCTCTTCGACTCCTTCTGATCATGTATCACGTTCGTAGAATCCAGATGACCCAAATGCAGGACAGAAGTTCCAAGAGATGGCTGCCGCGTCAGTCTCTCGTCTTCTCCGATTGTCTTGTGGAGACATCGCTGACCCATGATGTATATGGCCAGCTACGAGATTCTCAGCCAGCCAGATTCGCGAGATGCGTATGATCAATATGGCATGGATGGCGTGACCAAGGGTGGAGCTGGAGGGCCAAGTATGAACGAGGACATCTTTGCGGAGCTCTTTGGCGGTCTCCGATTCGGCTTTGACTTTGGTCCAGGGCCGCGTGGAGGCAGACGGGCACGGGGCGAGGATTCAGTAATACCCTACGACGTGTCCCTCGAGGACCTATACAATGGGAAGACGGTGAAGATGAACATGGAGAAGGAGGTTATCTGTGGGACGTGTAAAGGGCAAGTAAATACTTCCCTACTTATATTTATTGCGTTTCAATATTTACCTTAGGTCGGGAGCGAAGGGTTCTGCGAAACCGAAAACTTGCGTCAAGTGCGAAGGCAAGGGTTGGACTATGGTTTATAACCAGGTGAGCATTGCTCAGTGTTACGTTCGCTCGAGCCTCACGCGTCCCAGGTCGGCCCATCGCGAGTCGCCACATCTCGAGCTATGTGTTCAAATTGCGATGGACACGGTGAGAAGCTCAGGGAGAAAGACCAGTATGTACAGTTTGATAGCGATGCGTGCCTCTCTAAGCCGATTTTCAGATGCAAGAAATGCAAAGGTCGGAAGACAGTAAAAGAGAAAACTCGCCAAGAAATTTACATCGAACGCGGGATGCCTGATCGCCACAAGATTGTCCTTGCGGGCGCAGGTGACGAGGAGGTAAGCACGCTGTATCGATCTGAGCGGCTCAATCAGTGATACTCCGCTCACAGCCAGGCGTTCCTCCTGGAGATGTCATATTTGTCCTGAAAACTCGTAAGCACGACTCATTCCAGCGTGCAGGCGACAATCTGTTGGCGACCGTTCATATTACACTCTCGGAGGCTTTGATGGGCTTCTCACGAATTCTCATCAAGCACTTGGACGGGCGAGGCATCTTGGTGTCAAGCCCACCAGGAAAGGTCATCAAAACTGGGGACACCATCGTCTTGCGCGGCGAGGGCATGCCTGTGCACAAGAACCCAGACACAAAGGGCAGTTTATACGTGATGCTCGAGATCGACATGCCTGACGAGGAGTGGATGAGGAACGTCGACAAGGCTGTACGTATGTCTCGTCTCCCTACCCTAAGCAGCTCATATTCCCCGTAGGCACTTGCACAGCTGCTGCCGCCCAAAAAGCCTGAGATGGATCCGCCGCCAGAGGTTGTAGACGAGGTGGCTTACGAGCAATCAGATATGGGCGACGTGCGTGCGCCGGCTTTTGGCCCTGGATACCAGTTCTTTGACCAAAGTTTTGGGCAGCAGTTTGATGTCGCGGACGAGCACGATTGGATAGACGAGGACGACGAGGATGAGGACGGCTTTGGTGAGGACCCCGAGTGCACGCATCAGTAGCCCTGGCGGTTCGGACTGGGTGGATGCTCGCTTCCCTGGCTGCGATGCACTCTTGCACATTCGGTTTACTTACATTACAACACTGCTATTGTCTTGCCTGCATTCACCACTCTGGACTTACGGAATTTATAGAACACCAGTGCGATGCGAGGCTGTAGAACTCTTCGCAGACGTATACTCCCGATACGTACAACTGGGATTGGGGTACTGCATGCCAGCGGAAGGCGTAAGAACAGCGCTCTGGTCCCACTCACTGGCAGGCGCTATCAGAAGTGGTGCTGTCAGATACGATGACACTGAGAAGCAGCATATATGCTGTTAGCCGATTCGGGATATCTCGCAGCGTGGTACGACCCCGTCCGCTATATCATCATGAAGCGAGCATGCACGGTCCTGGGTTCCCCCAGACCATCGCTCCTCTACTGAGCCACATCAACTATGATTATTTTGCCGACATCGTACCACTGTCCAACGAGAGCCGCTTGATGTGTTTTTTTCGCCTTGATCACCTCGCATCCAGGGCAACCTGGCCGCTCCGCGACCTCGAACCGTCGTGTTTGGGACAAGTCGCTTCTAGTAATCTGTTTACAAAGCGGGTAGGGATCTTGTAGTGTTGTTTTTAATAAATAAGTCTAACACTCGCCTGGGTCTCGACCACCTAATGGTAGGACCATAGGCCGGGACGGGGTTAATGGAAGAGCCCTAATGATCATCTAAGATGATGGACGGCTACCAATGAGGCTTGGGAGAGTACTGGAACGGTAATCAACAGCTCATAGGTACGTCTCACCGTCTCCTGTGAGGCGGCGACATTGACGGAATGAGCAGACGTACAGAACAGTGACCCGTTAGATGGAGCAGATAATCGTAGGCGAGTAAAGCAGAGGGCCGTTTAACATTATCCTCAAGCCGGAGTTTGGGAATGACGAAGTTATCGCAGCAGATCTGCTATGGTTTTCCATTGCATCGCCTCAGCATCTAGCCATAGAACTCGCCGTGAAAGTAGACCTCTCATCAGTCATCGCGTAACTGTCGGGTAAATGGTGATTCCAGCACTCGACCAAGCCAACGCTTCCACTTCTGGCCTGCGTAAACGAGGCGTTGGTCAGGCTGAGAAAACCGTAAGGAAGAGAAGCCAATGTATCGTTTCCAATATTCAGATGGATTTGAACTCAAAGGCCCATCCAACAGTCGAAAGACTCAAAGCAGACTCCAGCCTGAGGGCTTCAGGCGCGGATTTGCTGACTCGGCGTAACAAACTCATCAAAACACGTGACGAAAATATAGGCAAGTGGTCCGACATTCTCTAGCAATAAAGAGGGCAACGGCTTCCCGTTGGCTTCGCTCGTCTGTCGCCGTCGCCGTTCGTTGTGTCGTCCTCATACCCGGGCCGCCTCCTCAAAAGTCACTGCAGTGGCAAACAACCATGGATCTCGTGCTCAACATCTGTGACGACCTCTTCCTCGACAGGGTCTGGGCAGCCCTTCTCCCTGTCTCCGCTTTTACTTCATCTCCGAGCGCTGCATTTATCCAGTCGTCCCTGAACAACACGCAGTCCCCTATCATTCCTGATGCCACAAAGTGGTCTCAATTAATCTCGTACATCCCTCATCCCGCTCTGCCAGTTGAGCTCCTATCGCAACCCGCACTGGCGACCTCTCTCGTCTCTGCGTGGCCCCGCGAGTATATACCCAGACAGATTCTGTCACTCTTCGCTATCACGCTCATCGGCATTCACATCCTCTATTTCACGTTCGCCTGGCTATCATATAGATATGTATTCAATCATGAGATGATGAAGCACCCGCGCTTTCTCAAGAACCAGGTCAAGCTCGAGATCCAGCTCAGCTTGAAGTCTTTCCGCTCTATGACGCTACTCACCTTGCCCTGGTTCCAGGCCGAGGTCATGGGTTACTCGAAGCTGTACACCAGCGTTGAGGAATACGGGTGGATGTATCTCATATTTTCCGTTGCATGGTGCGCACCCGCCTTTCCATTGACGTGGTCTTCACGTACTAAAGGGTCTTCAGGTTCCTTCTTTTCACCGACTTTGGAATCTACTGGATACACCGGTGGGAACATCATCCTCTGTGGTACAAGTGGTTGCATAAGCCGCACCACAAGTGGGTTGGTACGTGCTACCTATGGCTTCTTGAGCCTTACGCTGACACACTTTCCCCAGTACCGACGCCGTTTGCCTCTCACGCATTCCATCCTCTTGATGGGTATTTCCAGTCCCTCCCGTATCACATCTTCGTATTCCTTTTCCCACTTCACCAGAAAGTTTATCTTGGCCTCTTCGTCTTTGTCAACTTCTGGACTATTTTGGTAAGTATTCATTTCTCGGAGCTCCGCGATGGCACCTCTCATCTTCCGCTGCAGATCCACGATTCGGACATGATCACTGGACATCCGCTCGAGACAATCATTAACGGCCCAGCACATCATACGCTGCACCATTTATACTTCACTGTTAACTACGGTCAGTATTTCACGTGGGCCGACCGGATGGGCAGCTCGTATCGACAGCCCCTCTCTGAGCTTGATCCGATTCATGATGTCCGCGCGGCCGAGGCAGCAAGGAAGGAAAAACAAGCACTGGGGAAGGATCTATGAGTGGTGGTGATGAGTTCTTAATCTATTGTTGCTATTTTATGAAGATTTAAAGGTAGCGCTGGAGGACTAACATCACTTTACTTACCAACGTAATGCGTTAAATGACGATAATGAATGAGTGCTGTATATCACCCCCTTTATGATCACTTAAATGGACTTGTCTGATTCTTGTGGAATAAGGACTGCATAGGAGTGTATAAACCTGATCCTCTAGGTATACTTCCAACAAGGAGTGAACTGGTCCCAGTCACATCAACCTGGAACAGGAAGCAAAGGTATCGGCCTACAACCTATATATATAGTACATATGCATGCATTACAGCTGTCGTGCGCGACAAAACTAGACTATGACAAGACAGGGATATTGCACGCAGAGGCAATTACAATATCATGGCGTGGACTAGTCGGCCTTGTGCTACCGTTTCTCCCTGACGTAGAAGTGGAGGATAAGATAACTCGCCACAGTGAATACGCCGAAGAAGATTCCCAGAAGTGATATATTTGGCCACCAGAATGACTGTATCGATAACGGCGGTGAGCAATGCAGCGGCATGAAGAGAAAACATCAATACATACCTGGGCCTTGAGACCGAAGGTAGAAAGAATAGCAGCTGCGGGAACATCAATGTCCACACCATACTACAAGTATATGAGTGTTGCGTTGTGGCAGGATCTAAAAAGCGATAACGTTACCTTGTTCTCCCTCAATTGCAGGTAGCGTAGTTCGTTGACCGCCAAAGCTTCAAACGCAGCGTGAAAGAAGGAGACGGTGTTCAGCCACTCCCACTGGGGTCCGAGAGTTTGTCTGTTGATGAGAAGTCCAGCAAACAAGAGGCTACGGGGAGGGCACATCAGCGTAAAATGCCTCTAAATGATCGAGGGATGTACTTGAACAGCATGATCAATGTTCCAGCGAGGCTGGCAACTCCAGTGCTCGCGAACGCGATCGATAGGCAGAGCACCACGCTTGCTGTAGTAAGATTAAACATAACGAGAGTGAGCATGAACTTCCAGAAGCTTGCAACAGCAGGCACGAGGCCAACGAGTCCGTATAGGATTCCACCGTAAACGAGAGGAGGGACTACGCGCAGCGGCAAGATATCAAATAGAATCTGCGACAACGGGCCATGAGAAAACGGATTCTACGCCTGATTACGGAAAAGTAGACGCACCTTCGATGAGAAGTATGTAAATGACGAATAGTATCCGTTCGCGCTTGTAACGGACGTCAGCGGGGAACTCGTTGACATGGGAGGAGGCTCACCGCTCTCGCATGAATAATATCCTTTCGTTCGCGAACAAGCTCAGACTCGACAAGCTGGAGAAGCCAAAGAGAGCCAGAGTGAAGAAGAATACCCCTAAGGCACACAATTTCAATCAATTATCACGCGTAGTTGGGACGCTATTGCGCTCACCTAGTCTATTCTGGAATCCTGAGATGTCGTCTCTAAAGGCGGAGGTAAGCCCTCTGCACTAAAACAATAAGTGATCCACCCACGAAACATTGTAGTAGAAGTATCCACAGAACACTGGTCCAGACTGTAAGTCACAAGAGGATAAAACAGTCATATGGACTCCTACTTACGTGCTACCACGACCGCAGACACGTAATGGGCAGCCAGTAACGCTGGATCACGATATAGGTTTTTGAACGCTCGGCCACTCAAGATACGGAATTGTGTGCCCCAGCTTGCACGCTTGCGACCCTTAGCGAGGGAGCTCTCGACTGCGATGTCGGGAAGCTCATCAATAGTCGTAGATGTTGGTGGAGCAGCAGCGGCACGCTCCACTTGAGCAGTTTCCACACGGAAGGCGGTGGAAATTTCACTCTTCGCGAACTCGTCCACCAATACCCGCAGACGAGGGGGTAGCGGCATACTACCAGAATACGAGGAAGGCTTGATAGCTTGCAAAAGCTGCGAGGTCTTGCGCTTGACGTAACCCGATGCGGAGCCAGCGATGGAAGCGGATCGAAGCTGTAGCTCTGTCTCGTCCCCAGACGTAGAAGATTGTTCCTGGGATCGGGCGGAAACGGACAATGTGGCGGCACTTGGATTGAAGGCGCGTTCTTCATCACGAAGGTTAGTATGATCGTCCGAACTATCTGTCCCTACTGGCGGACTACCACTGGAGCTAGACTGTGACCCCGCTTGCATAGTCAAGTCAACTGATGCGAGAGAATATTTGAGCAGGAGATCATCAGATTACGTCGCGACAAACGTACTTAAGTAGTCAGCAATGTTGAATCCTGGAGGGCATGGTTGTTCAATGCTAGCCAAATAATCATGGCATTTATCCGCTTCTCCAGAATAGACGAGTTTGCCTTGCGCAAGGACAATTAGTTGGTCAAACAATGAAACGATGTTGCTGCGCGGCTGGTGAATCGTGAAGACAACAGTGCGATTATAGTTTCTTGCAAGTGAGACCAGACTCTCAATGACACTGAGTGCATTGTATGCGTCCAAACCACTTGTGGGTTCGTCCAGGAAGAGAATAGACGGACTGGTGACAAGCTCACAAGCGATCGAAACGCGACGTTTCTCGCCGCCGGAAATAGAGCGTCGCCCTGCATAAGTGCTTAACATCGCGAAGACGGATTGAAGATCCTTATAACTCACCGGAATCACCGATTCTGGAATCTTTGATGCCAAGGATGCCTAGCTCGTGCATAGTCTCTAAAGTCCTATACTTCTTAGCCTCTAAACTCATTTCTCGTGGTAATCGCAACAGAGCAGAATACAGGACAGTTTCGTATACCGTCAGCGTGCTCATAAGAGTATCTTCTTGGTCCACGAAGCCCATTACTTTTTTGAAGTCTGCGTCCGCAACCTCCCGTCCGTTTACTAGGATATGACCGCTCACAAGTCCACGTTTGCGTTTGCGCGCTAGAATATCGAGGAAGGTTGACTTGCCAGCACCCGAGGCGCCCATGATTGCCATGATTTGCCCAGGCTTGACCGATCCCGAAATGTTCTCCAAAATTGTTCTGGTACCAAGCATATAAGATATGTCGGAGAAATGTAACGATGCAGGGACATGTTCTGTCATCAGCCTCGCGGTCTCGCTCTCTGGAAGGCGAATTTGTCCGAAATCACCAGAGCCTGTCCGACCTGCATACCAGAGCACAGCAGAAGCTGTAATTACGACCAAACCGGCCCCCGCGATGCTGAGTGCGATGAATTTGCTGTTGTCAGGTTTAGGCGGAGCCTACAAGAGGAAATGGATTATAGGGTATCTGAAGAAACGCGAACACAATGCTGACCACATAGCCAGGTACCTGCGAGTAATGCAAGCACTCGCCACCAAAGCAATCCAGTGTGATATAGCCATCTCCGAAGATAGTCTCAATCACTTCGTTCATACCAGGCTCTTCGAATTTGCAATCCTTGGGTGTTTTGCAGCTAAATGAAGCAGGCCCAACGATATTATCCTTGAGGAAGTCGGTAAGATCTGGTGATTGTCATTATTTTTAGAGACCCAAACCTATCAAAACTTGAGATTTACCGATGCTCCCATTCTCGCCGCATATGAATCGTCCCGGAACGCAGCTACAATCAATATTCTCGCATTCGTATCGCGTTGCATTCATGGCATCCATGGTGGACTTGCAGTTGTTCAGACCACAATAGAACGACTCCTCCTGGGCCGTCCAAAACTGGAACTGGCATGTCTTTGCCTCCCGGTTACAGCTGAATGTAACTTCTGGAGGGCGGTCGGGCAGCATGTCCAAAATCTTGCGGTCTATCAACTACTGAGATCATGGGGCAGTCAACATCATGTAGCACACATACTTGTCACTTTGCACATGTGGTGATTCTCGAAGATCGTCAAACCGCCAGTATAGCACGTCATATTATTCACCTCGTCGCCATCGCTGAGAGGTCTTCCCGCGAGTGGAAATCCGATACAAGCATTGTCCGTCATGCAAACTAATGCTAGATCAGTAGGGGAAAGGTTGCTATGATGCAGCAACTCACCATTGCAATTGACTCCACCCCATCCCTCCTCGCAATCACACTTCTGCCCGTCCTCGCGCGGCCTCCGCCTCTCTCCGTCCGCCAAAGAGTCGCACTCTGGGTTCGAAACGTAGCGTCGGTAACCTCACGGTTACAGAAAGATGACACGTACGTGGTGTCAGACAGTCAATACCTGACCATCCCGGCGAACATTTGCACTGGCCATCGTATGCTGAGCATTCTCCGGAGTTTCCGCACGTGAATGCATCCAGCTGACAATTGAAACACGGAGGGCACTTGTCTAAACATCGAAGTGAATTACAGCGGGATCTCCTCAAGATTGTAGTACCAACCTTGACCGGGCCTTGTAACGACCAGTGGCTGAATTGTGGGAATGAGGGTTACATAGGAGGAGTTTGTCATATCCCAACACGTACCGACAACTCATAGCCGTATGGATCTAAGGTGCGGGCGGAGCTGTTCCTGGAACCGTATGCCGATGTACCCAGTCCAAACAGCAAGAGTGCGGCAAATGGCCCGAGCCTGTAGTTCAACATCGCAGCTACACACAGAAGGACTCGCTGCAATCGTCTTCCACGATGGCCAGGGAGGTGGTGAGTCGTAATCAGCTTGTTGCGGTATACAGCCCCGCCTGTCACATCCCTATGGAGTAGCTGCGGAGATTGAGAATCTAAACAACTATTTACACCCCGAAATGCTCACTCTACCAATACTTCAATCCCCGAACAACGGATCGCTGCCCATCAGTTCCGAGCTCCACGTCGGACGTGTCCAAGTCAAAAGTCTGCTTTTTCTTTCTTGCCCATCATATTCAGGGCACTGGTGATAGGTGTATTGTAATGACCACTGCTCTGGATGCTTTGCTCGTCGGCACTAGCTGGTGTCATGTCCTGCTCGCGCCCTACACTAAAGTCGAAGAGAGCTTTAACTTACACGCCACACACGATGTACTCATGTATGGTATTCAACCAGCAGCCCTCCACAATGTGCGCATGAGCCATCTTCGTACATCCCGCGCATACCCTGAAAGTGAATAAATAAATAGTATGATCACTTCGTATTCCCTGGTGCAGTTCCGCGAACATTCGTGGGGAGTGTTCTACTAGCTTGGCTGTCTAGCCCGGCAATTCATGTTGCTCAGTCACTCGGACTGGTATCTGACAAGTTCGATTTGCAAATAATCGGTGAGTACTTTCAGTAAAACAAAGTGGAATCTCACGAACCTTGAGCAGTCCGGCTTGTTCTTGCCACACTGAATGCATTCGCGTTCTGCCTCCTTCGACGCGCTGTCTCCCGCCGCTTTGGTGGACCCACAGGTGTATTATTTGCGTTACTTACTTGCACCCAATTTCATCTACCATTTTGGGTCGGCAGAACCTTACCAAACATGTTTGCGCTGTTTCCTGGTACGCTCCAGAAGCTCAACTGTTAGTCTGCACCCTAAACAAGCCCTGTAGTCAACCTTGCGCATTATCTGTTAATCAACCGCGCCCCAAACTCTTTATATCCGCCAAGACACTCCCTCCACGCCGCACTTGCGTTGCTCGTGTTTACTGCTACCGTATTCCGCTCTGAAGTCCTCTTATTGCTTGGGCCGATGGCGCTCCATGCTCTGATCTGGGGACATACATCGATCACGAAACTTGTAATGGTTGGGCTAGTTTCAGTACTAGCCTCCGCAGGTGTCTATTTTCTCGTGTCACCTCAATGCGCCCAGCTCATCTCTTGAGGCAGGGCTCACAATTGGAGTGGACTCATACTTCTGGCAGCAATGGCCTCTTTGGCCTGAGCTGCATGGTCTGTATTTCAATGTGATTGAGGGCAAGAGCTCAGAGTGGGGTGTGCGTTGAGACCGTCTGTCTTCAATATGATCATCCGACGCTAACGATCTGCTTGTGATGTGCGAATCAGGTTCTGCCATACCACACTTACTTTACGTCTTTCTTACCGAAGCTATTGCTTGCCTCCCTCCCTCTTTCCATGATAGGATTCGCAACAGACTCACGTATCCGAGGTCATCTAGGGCCTGCACTGATGTTCGTGGGACTCATTAGTGCGCTGGGGCATAAAGAGTGGCGCTTCATTATCTATGTGGTTCCCATTTTCAACATCGCAGCAGCAAGGGGGGCCTCCCGATTGTAAGTCGTCTCGCATTTCGCGAGATGAGTCATACAAATAGATGAATATACAGGGTCAGCCGACGGAAACGTACCGTACTCGGCAGATTTTGTTTCTTAGCTGTCGCAGGCCTCCTGGCAAGTAATTGCATCATGACATATCTTTTTACAATGGCATCGATGGCCAATTATCCAGGAGGAGAGGCTCTGTCAAAATTCAATGAGTTTTATTCGAAACGGGACAACGGTACGTCTGATTTTCTGACATATCCTTCGTAACCACTCATCAGCATCAACCTCTAGTGCATGTCCATATTTCCAACCTCGCGGCTCAAACTGGTGCATCTCTTTTCCTCCATACGCACGCACCACCATTCCTCCCGGAGCTTGCTTCCCCAACCAAACATTGGACGTATAACAAGACCGAAAACCTTTCGCCTCGAGTGCTCAAGGGGACGCGCGAAGTCACCCACATCGTCGCCGAGTCGACATCTGCTTCTTCGTTCACAAAATCGAAGCGTTGGGACCAGGTTGACACTATAGATAGCTTTGATCGCTGGGTAGTCAACCCTGCTATCAGAAGTATCCCAAGGATAGGCTTAGGTGGTAATCCCACTGCCCTGCTGCAGCCACTGAAAATGGCCAAGAGTGACAAGTTAGTCATTCTTGAGCGCAACACTACATAGTGTGCACAGGCAGCTGTTTCCGTCGCATGTGTATTATATTCCTGTTATGTTTGGACTGGCTGTATCTCCCTACCTATCTTGTCGAGGCATCCACGAGAAATTCAAGTATGCGCACTCCTAGCTCACCGGACAAGTCTATGCACGGGATACAACATAATTCACTGTTCCTTCTGTCTCGCCCTCGCATCTCCTCCGTACAGGACTTTCTTGCCCCAACTAGTAGCTCGGCTTTCCCAGTCACCAACACTGCGGAAGAGTGTCTCGATCTGCACGTTCCATTCGCTTTTGAGCATTGTCGAAAATGGACGCTGGGGGATCCGCTCTGAAGCTGGGGACGGTGCGGGTATCGTCGAAGGTGCATCCAGGAGTCGCTGGGATAGTGAATGCAGACTGTGGGATGAAGATGCGTTGAAGCTGTCACGAGCGGCAAAGGAGAGAAGTGGAGACGGACTCAGTACAATGTTGGATAGTCCTGTCTCATGCATAAGTGCAATCTGCGTCGCTAGTACATATACGAGTCGTAGCTACATACCGGGTGTTGATCATAGTAGAGAAGCCATAGTAGACTCCTCCGGCCACCAATGCGCCTGAAACTGGGCCCACTAAGAACGACATATTTCGGGCGGTAGGCCTCGTATTAGATCGAGGTTAGAAAGCAACAGGGCCGAATTGATTGCTACGTGGACGGGGGTGAGCGCATTCACTTGCTTCAATCCGACCGTCACTCCCCCGGCGTCAAACAACTTGATCTGACTTCAAGCCTGAACTTGAACCAGTTCACATTCCTGCTATTCACATTGTACCGTGTGAGTTTATCGTAAGACTCCTAGCAGCCTAGATTGTACACGGTTCAAGCTGTAGGTCTATAGCGTCTGATTGGCAGTGGTTTGGACTGTTGTCCAAGCGAGGCACTCAAGGGCATCTT
>NW_012133261.1:0-36626 GCF_000313525.1 Fibroporia radiculosa | reverse complement strand
GAGAGGTCGTGCCTCCGGGCTAGAACCCTACACGAAGGACATGCCAATAGAGTGATCTTATCTAACTATTGGAATGTCAACATGCACAACCTGATTGCCCCCTTCCCATTTCAAAGGGAAGGTGGGCGGAAGGGTAGGCGCAAAACGATCACCCCGTCTCATGTCATTGACAGGTTGGGGCGGCGATCATCGGAGGATTTTGCACCATTACATCTGATCGCCGAACCAGGCAGGCGAATCAGGGACAAATTCCCTGATCGCATCACTGAACACTTCCTAAAGCCGGGATCACACCCAGCTAAAGGATCGGCTGAATTTGAGGAATGGTTCCAGACTACCTGGGTGCCTATCTTCCGACAAGTGGTTCGAGATGAGAACTCTTGTTATCTCTTCACCGACGGGTCCCTCCTTCCGGATGGATCAAGATCAGGGTGTGCCTGGCTCACTATGTCAGGACACAACTACCTTAACAGTGGGAAGTTTGGTGCAGGGCGCTGCACAATCTTTGATGCTGAAATGATGGCATTGGCTAGAGGCATTCACAGTGCCCTCCACGATGCACCTCAAAACTGCACTCATTTGGTGCTATGTGTTGATAATGCGGGAGCGTTATCCAAGATCCTCAACTGTGAGATGGGCCCCAGTCAACTGGTGTCTATACTTGCGGCGGAAAAGGTGATGAAGTTTCTCCAACGGAGTGAACAACATCATATCTCCTTGCTTTGGGTGCCATCTCACAAGGATGTTCCACCCAACGAGTTTGTTGATGAACTAGCCAAATCGGCTCTCGAATATGAGCAGCCAGAATTTGTCTCCCAAGCACGAGCAATGGCGGACTGTCTGACCAGAGCGAAGATCAAGTGGGCAAAATATTATTCATCCTACAAATATAGAGGGAGGAACATGTGGATCCTCAAGAACCACAATCCCCTCTCACATTTGTCTACTAGGGCATACCCAATGCGATACCTGGGTAAGAACAACCAAGGCATGGCACGAGCTGCTAGGGTGTTGAGTAATCATTTCCCTTGCGGTTCATACAGGGAGGAGTATCATATCCCTGGACCCCATAATTGCCCGTGTTCAGGGACCCTGGACGATAGGGACCACACCTTGTTTGACTGTCCCATGTGGATCAGGCCAAAACAGGGCATCGTGCAGAATTATGCACCCGACAACCTGCGCCAGGCGCAGGTGCGTCGTCAACGAGGATGGACAGAGGATGACGTTCTCATCTTCCTGCGCCTCAACCCTATGGTGGCAACGTTTGAGTGGGCGGAAATCCTCGCTCAGGCTGCCACCGACCGGGAGGAGGGCGATCATTATTCGATCGCCAATGCCCTCTTATACAGTCACACCGTAATGCGGAAATCTGTGTTTGCGGCCTTTTGTGCGAGGATTAACATGGACCCCGCAGACGTTCACCCCGATTCCAAGGATTACGTCTTCTTTGTTAAGGAGTTCAATGCTGATGTTACAGCATCTCGATTGATCGAGGCATGGAGGACCCAAGCCCCGGCATATCCCCCACCCGCGTTCATCGCGGACACACAGATGGCCGACTATCTCGTTCTCGAGCAAGCAAGCCCTACAGACGTGAGACCATCACAAACAGTATCACCCCTCAGTTTGTTCGAGAGTGAGGGGAACGATTCGGGGTGATTACCGCCCCGCTTTGACAGTTTCTTTACACTCTGCATGTACCCTATGGTATGGAGTATAAACCCTGGAATAAAAAAAATAATAATAATAAATAAAATAAAATAAAAAAAGAACCTCTAGCTGGATATTGGAGAATATTTAAATCCTATAGAGGCTGGATGAATACGTGCGATAACTTGCAGGACATATGACACCGTGGGCAAAACGCGGTGTCCGGCCTTCGAGCATGTACAGGACATGCGCCAAAAGAGATCGCATTTTCACTCGATTTTCTGAGCTCGAACATTAGATATCACGTTCGGGCAGTGGGTACCGAATATGGCAGATCGCTAGCCTCTGATTGGTCCATTTGCCATGTTTTTGCATGTAAAGTCCCGCCGAGTGATCGCTCTTCGAACATTGCAGGAAAATGCGATCTCTCGCGGCCAGTCTCCGACGCATGTTCGACCGCCGAACTTCGTCAATTTCCCACGGTATAATTTGTCTACAATATCCACAGACTCGATAGAGGACGATAGTACTTACTAGCGATCAGCCACAGCAGCGTCGCAGGTGAATCGGCTGTTCCCGAGTCGCACGAGTGCCGACCGAGACTCCAAGTCCCTTTCTTTCTTACCATCTCGTCGCCCACCCTCGAACATTCACTGTTAGAATAATGTCTCGGAAGAAATTGAAGGTAAAGCCAGATTTTGTTGCCGACGCTGGTGCGATGGGTAAAGAAGCCGGGCCACCCAAGACTGCGCGTCGACCCGTTCGCGGAAAGCGAGGCAGTCTACAAGACATGCCCAACATGCCCCTCGATATACTATTAGAAGTTAGTGTCTGAAATCTACCTGTCATCTTACCCGTTTTTATCTATTTATACATATATATATTATTGCAGATCTTCAACCATCTGCGACCGCGAGATCTACTCCATCTCGCCAGGACCAACAAGGCCTTCCGTGGAATGCTCATGAGTCGCACGTCGGCTTTTCTTTGGAAAGCGTCTCGCGACAATTTCGAGGGTCTCCCTGATTGCCCTTCATACTTAAGCGAGCCGGCTTACGCTAACCTTGCCTTCTCCCCCTACTGCCATGTGGGTCCTAAAAGAGTTCTTTCGTCGTGTCACTCGTGTCTTAGATTTTTTGCTTTGCATCAGAATTGCCTCAAACCTAATATTCAGACGGTGCTATGGGAGTTTTCAGTTCGGTACTGCAATGCCTGTAAGCAATCGCTGTGAGTGATCATTTGAATCCTGCTACCCGATCACTGACGTTCGTTTAGAACCATGACCGACCGCTCTGGTGATTTATATACGAAGATGGGGGATACCATGGTGTTCTCCTTGTTGAATCATGTATGCTCTAGTTGCAGAACGTGAACCTTTAGTAAGGTCACTGATGAACTGCCTAGGTTGACCTGTGGGATCGGCGATGCACCAGGCTCTTCCACAAACCTCAGGTTCTCGAGCTCGTGAAAAACTGGGACGCTGTCAAAAGCAACGAGGCCGCCGGTCAGAGCTTTGTGGAAGAGCAAAAAGCAAGGGTGAAAGAGGTAGCTGAAGTTCGTTAATCATATCCATTCGTCGCCCACTCGCTGATACACCCCACCAGCATGCATCGTCATGCTATGTGTGGGGACAGAAGAAAGCTCACTCACGACAACAGGAGTTGGAGGAAATGAAAACGGAGCGCTTGCGAGAGTAAGTCGTGTGGTATGGATGTATATCGAATTGATATCGACGTCATATCAGTGTCATTACGAGATTGCGCGAGTCGGGATGGGGAGAGGAACTCGACATAATAGCCCCGCGACAGTATCACGCATTGAGCTCGAATGCGCACGTTCGGCAGGCCAAGAAGTTGACTACTCGCAGTAAGAATTTTGTGTTTCGTGAGACTTTTAATTCACCCATTGTTCGACAGTATGGCAAAATATCCGACAGGATATGGTTGACCTTATGCAGGATATCAAAAATCAACGTCTGGCTGAAGAATATAAGACCTTACTCAAGCGGCGACTCGATACTGTTTTTGCTTTGATTTCTAGTCATTATGTCAACCCTCGCAGGACGAGACAAACCGAGTTACGGCCACCTGCGGTCGATCTCGCTCACATGCCAGAGACTAGGGCCATCGTAACTGGTTCCGACGATGTAGAGCTTGGTCAAGCAAGTCAGGATGCACTGCGCGACCTATTGCCCACCATGATTGAGCGCTGGCAGGCACAAGTAAAAGCTGAATTGACAGGACTCTTGCAAGAACACATCACTAGCCCCCCTGACATCGATCCGCTCGATCTAGCCATTGCGTATTTTTATTGCACTCGATGCAGGAAATTGTTTCGCTATCCTAATGTGATTGCCCACAGTTGCCTCCATTCTCGTGTATACCTCATGAATCCAGGGGATACTCCGTATGACCAGGCGCTCTCCAGTGTGGCAGGCTGTCAGAAGTGGTCCACTCGTCACCTCTCTGTCCCGACATCAATAGACGACATCCGGGAGATCGTGCGCACCTTTGGAGGGGATCCCAGTCGCTCCACGAGACAAGAGATGGATGATCGAGATGTGTACCTCGCTGCCAAGATTATCTATAGTGCCAAGGCACAGATTATGACCTGGGATGAAGCGGTAGATTTCCATGGCTCGTTTTATGAATCGTGATATGCTTACATTCATCTAGATACTTTGCAAGAGTAGGATCTGTGGTCTCTCATGGGAGCAGCCCAGCGAGGATGAGATTCAGCGGCATAAAGCAAATCAGTCCACAGCCGACGAGGGAGCTGACATGTGGTGCTGTTCGTTGTGCGCGAAAGACGCTGGTCGGCTACATGCCATGTACCGAATCAAGGATCATTTACGTTCCTCGTGAGTTAAATGGGCTTATCGTCAAGCTCCTTGCCTTATGATCGCATAGCCATTCCGTGGAAAATCCGAACGTCGAGAATGGCGACATGTACCTTCATCCCGATGCGGACGGTTATCTCCCTTCAAATCGGATGGATTTCATGGAAGATTATATTCATGAATACCTCCATGATTCCGATGATGGGTTGTCGGACTGGGAGTTGGGGATCGATCTTGGGTTTGGATTTGGGTGGCTCGGTTACGATTCCGACGACTTTTGACGTCAGCCCAGAAAAGCTGCGTTTCGACAGGCTTGCGAAGTAGGAACAGTCGGGTATTCGCGGTGTGTTTTGGTCCTTACTCAGTCTATAATTCGTTGCCCAGGGTGATTACTAAAGCTATAATGGTTATGGTAATCGATAGCTATTACTTCAACAACTGTACTTCCTTCGAACATAAGCCAGCCATTGGACAGTTCTGGTTCCGGATTCGTGTTCAGTAGTAATTGTGCATAACTCTTCAGACAACACTTGAACCCTTCACTGATGGATGTCAGAAGTATGATTCATATACGTCCTACATCGATCGTAGATCAGCCACTAGGCATCGCAAAGTCGCCCTGTCGACTTGTGCCCTAGGTTTAGAGAATACCCTGAGGTCAGACAAATAAACTGACTGCATAATCTCAGTCTATCACTGCGGTGGTCCCTCGTGGAAAGGGTATAAAGTAGAAGTGCCGTGATCGTCTCGATGGAAGGATCGGACCTATCTGAATGCAAGACGTATACATTTTTTCATGCACGTGGTTGAGGTCTTGCAAAATGGATCTCTACACTGTCTGCACAGTTATCAATTACAGCAACAGAGCTAGAATACACAAACCTTATGGTTTTCCAGTGACATTCATCTGACAACCCGCTTCCACAATAAAGAAATTACCATTTGCTTGCAAGAGAAAGGCATTCGAAAGACATGTGAAAGCCGTCAACTCCAAATAAGCCTTTCCTCTCTGGAAAAAGGGATTTTCCCCCACTGGGGACACGGTCATTTCTTTGTTTTTTCCAGCGCTGTAAAAGCAACTGGAATCAGTAAATAAGTGTGGGCACGCGCGAAGAAATGAATCACACCGGGTATAATGCCTGGCCTTGCTGTAGTAGAGAACCATCGCATAATCTGGATTGAAGTGCACAATATGCTACTCACGATGAGAGAACGAACGTAGTATACGTACCGCGTAGAAGGCTTTAAAAGCCACGAGATCTGCACTTGTCGTGATGGCTGATTGTTCCACGAGACCATCTACTTATGGGCATTGTCGTATTCTGATGAGTGTGTTGATGATGATCCAAATACTCACCCGTGCCCGGCTTCGAGATACGAAGTAGGAAGTAGTGGAGTTGTAAACTTTCAACTTCGTAAATCTCTGTACCAACTGTCATTTCCCGAAGGCTTTGAAGATTTTTTTGAACGTCTTAGTGACTGCCTATCCCGCGGCCCACAATCTCGACCACCAGCTTGCAGCGGAATCGGAATATCGGCAGCGATTCCAGTTTAAGGATGCATACTCCCACTTCTTACTAACAGTCGGAATTAATGACAGTCGGGCTAGATCTCGTATATCAGGTATGATACTCGCAATAACACTTGCACTTCAGGCTAGCAGCGGTCGCGGAGGAATGCCCCGCAGAGAAGCTGTAAGTAACATCTAGCATGTTCTGGGAAGCAGCGTGACAGATAAGACGGACTGCAATCTCACACGAGGCTGGGCTAGTTTATAGAAGCCGGCGATGTGGTAACTCGAGGGAGTCGCCGGTGTATCAATGAGGGAGTCTTGAGGGACATGTGAGCATATGCAATCAGGGCGTAGTGCATCAAGGCATCGGCTCTGCAGCTGATAAGGGTACGTGTTGTAATACATCTAAATGGAATGGCGTCTTTCTGAAAGTTGAGATGACAACATACCACCGATGTAGTCGGAAAGATGGTGACATTGCCGGACAACCATGAGAATCTGTACTGGGCATTTGCAATGATCTTGAGGAATGCCGTAGACGGACTTGTGTAGTGAGTGTTGAGAGAAAGAGATGCTTGATGTGCGCGACCACAAATTGACGTGTTAAGATAGTCATGCGCATGCGTCCTTGAAGGAGAATCTATGGAATACAAAAGCATGGAGCAAAACGTGCTGCAGTACTTGGAATGTTCGCTACTAGACGGCGGTAAATTATACACAAACAGCTGCGGATGACCAAAGTAAACAAAATGAATGTCGTAAACACCGACAACACCAACAACAATACCTGCACACGCACCCCCAAACCAACACGCACCCCAGTATGATCGCTGCTCGGATTATCGAGCTTGCTTAGCGCGAATGACTCGGTCATACGATTCTGCGATAGGATTGCGATACGCCAGCACTGTGATATGAGCGCTGAGATACGGAGGGGGTAAGAGCGGATGCACCGCCTCAAGACCGGCGCTTTGCTCAACTGGGGAGAAATGTGACGTGAATTGGACTGGGGTACGCGGGGGTGACGGTGTAGAGCGAAGGGCATTGGATAATGCTGCAAAAGACGAGTTTGAGGAGATCGTAGACAGAGTGCGTTGTCGATCGTGGGTCGATCTGTTAAGTTGCGCCTGGCTGGCCGACGACTGTACAGGTACCGTGGCAGTAGAACGAACCGAGGAAGTCGATGTCCTCCGTAGCTGTCTGTGAGCCTGAGATGATGAAGGCGAAGATTGATTTGGAGACGCTGAGGCAGTCTTAATGCTGCTGGGCGAGCCCGCCCGCAAGCTGGAAGGTGACGATGCGGTAGACATCTGAGCCTGTGCAGCATCTGACGAAACCATGGTCAACGGTGCCAGCGGCGCGGGTGTTGCCGTGAAAGCGCCGGAGCCGTACGAATGTCCCCGAATAAGCGGATGTGGTCGCAGGAGTGGTAAGTCGAATCTGCTCGCTACGGAGTGTGTTGAGGGAGGCCTTGTCATTGACTGGCGTTTGGGAGGCGAGGAACTGCGAGACGGGGAATGTGTCTCAGACCGTGCTTTAGTGAACGGGGGCACGGACTGCTCGGACATCCGCTCTGTTTGAGGAAAACGCTGATCATTGCACTCTGACTGCTGTGGATGAATTGACGTTCGTGATAATGGATGCTGTGAATGATCGCGGGGAGCAGGGGCGGGAGACGAAGGTTGGGAGGGAATGAAAGTATCAGCGCGGGGTAAGGGCGGCATCTCTGCCTTCGGTGTCTCAACGTCTTCTTTAAGAAATCCGTTGACGTGAGGGCTCAAGGGTGGAAGCGATGGTTTGGTCGGCTCAACGGGTGTTCTGGCTTCCTCGGTATCGGAATCTGCGCTGGCAGTGTTGGGAGTGGCGGCTCCACTCTCGCTCGACACCCATTCATCTTCTTCATCTCCCTCTGACGGGCTTGATATCCTGAAGTCTACCTTCTGCCTGCCATTCGGAGGACGACCAGCAGTGAGTGGTGGTGGTGCACGTCGTAGTAGTGCTGGCTGGACATGTTCTCGTGAAGGAATGCGATGGCTGCTCCCTGTTCGCGAGATTTGGGCAGAACTGCGGGCGGTCGGCTATAAGCGTATCCCAACGACGAGAGCGGTCGTGAGCAAGCTGTACCGACCAGACTAACGCAAGAAAAGCAATCACCTCGTGATGGATATGAGCGTTCTTCTTGGATTTGTCAGGAAGTCTTGGAGGCGGCACATCCTTCTGGGTAAGTTGAAGGTTAAGACCTAATTTCGAGGACCCGCCCGAATTTGTGCGCGCGTGTGTGCGAGTCACGCCGCCTGCTGAACGATGTCCTCGGTTGGGCATGGTGGAAGAGCGGTCGAACTGCAGCAACCGTGGCGAGCTCCTTGTAACGATTGATGCTCCGCCCGAAGTCCAGATCGATTATCCTCCAGCGCTCGGAAACGTCGGCCATTCCCATACATGGAATATTATCACATGACCGTAGTCGGCGCTCACGAGTCCTCGATTCAAGTTCTGCCTGTGTCGCACCCTGGAATTGGATTCGACAAGACGCGCCAGCTTTTGGTGCAGATCTGGCTGCGACCGTCATCCTATATTAGACGTACTATTTTACTAAAGGAAGGCTGTAATGGAGAGGGTACAGTTTCAGCAGGAGCAGGTATGTCTTTTCCTTGGGACTCAGGTGGTCGTCCTTACGTTTGGTAGATGCTCGCTGAGCTCAAGGACCTCGTTGAAAAAGGCCTTTTCACTCAAGTACGTCTTGCGTGATTTTTGAAACAACATGCGGTTATTTTATTGTGTGCACGATCGCAGAAAGAAGTGAAACACATCGTGCAGAAGCGTACCGCATTCGAAACCGCTCTCGTCCGTCGTGCCCCAAAGAAAGGTGATTTCCTGCGCTACGCTGCATACGAGATGGGACTAGAAGCACTTCGCCGGAAGCGTGTTGAACGGCTCAAGCATGACAAGCGGCCGCCTTCAATCTCGGACTACGCTCTTGTTCGCAGACAATTTCACATCTTCGAACGCGCACTCAAGAAGTTCAAAAGTGATGTTGGATTATGGATACAATACATCCAGGTGGCGAAGAAGGAAGGCGCGCGCACGCTTGTTGGACGGATCACCGCGCGGTAAGTCATATTGACACTTCACGCAAATGATTACGACGTTTAGCGGCCTATCGCACTCAGTGCTCTACAACTGCATCCGAATGTGCCTGCGTTGTACATCTTAGCCGCATCGCATGAGCTAGAGCATCTATCCCCATCAGCCGCGCGCGCATTGCTGCAGCGTGGCATTCGGCTGAATACCGATAGCGTCGAGATGTGGAAGGAGTACGTGAAAATGGAGCTAGGATTCGTGGAGAGCCTGAGGAGACGCTGGGAAGTCCTGGGCATTGGCGAAGAAGCCAAACAGAAAGAGAAGACCGCTGATACAGAAATGAGCGACCATAGAAATGAAACCGTGGATAATGAAGGTGTAGAGAAGACGCAATTTGATGCCGACGAATATGACGAAAGCGAGGCGGCCAGGAAAGATATTATGGAGGGCTTCATCGTGAAGTCCGTGATTTCCAGTGCTGTAAAAGGTCTGTCTATCCTCCAAGAGCTTAACGTTTCATTTTATCTGACAAGCTTGATCGCTAACGATGCTTAGCCCAGCCCAAGATCGAACTCTTCACTTCAATACGCGACTTACTAGCAACATACCCTTGCCCACCCTCGTTGCGCGAAAATTTAGTCAGCCATCTTTTTTCTCTTCTACAGGTCACCCTCCCATCGGATCCTGCGGCTATCAAGCTGGCGGCGACCAAATCGTTGACCCTAGACCTTGAGGGTAGAGATCTCGTGGAGGCCCTCACGCACGCCAACGAGCAGCTCGCTAATGCGCTTCGTGACAATAGTGAGGCAGATGAGCGTCTTTCAGGCGTGTATGCGCGATTTGTCGAGGAATGGTGCCAGAGAGATATCGATAATGACTTGGTGCGTCCCTTAACACATTTCGCTTAACTGTGCATTCATGATTTCCTCCACGCCCATCGCATATGCGCACATACAGAAAGGGTACCTTATTACGTCCCTACAGCTGCTTACTCAGAGGAAATCTGCCTCGCCTTCGCCATCGCTCTTGGCCGCAAACATCATGCTTCTCGTTTCTTATCAAGGCGCACTCCACACACACCTGCCACCTGCGTCCGACACACCCGAGAAAGTGCTCCGACTAGCTCGAAAGTATACGAGCAAAGACAAAGCGCGCACGTCTGCGAAAGTATGGCTTGCACGGCTTGAAGCGGAGAAGCGGTTCGCAACATCAGAAGCCGTGCAGAACGCATGGAGCGAAGCTCGCGATGCGGTCGAGGGCGATGACATTGAACGCGTTTGGCTATGGGGGCTTGATCATACGCACGCCAGCGAGATTGACCAAAGCGAGTGCAATGACGAGCCCACGGCGATGCGGGTGCAACTTCTAGAGGTGCGTACGCTAGCGGCATTTAACCTTTAGAATATCATTGACGCCTGATGGTTCATATCGGTTCTACCCGGATCTATCTATTTGCATGCGGCGCGGTGATGTAGCGGCTCCTGACAGACTGCAAGCGTATCAGGGACGCAACAGCATGGGGCACGGTGCATGAGGCGTTACTGATGCGGTACGCGGCGAGTACACACGCGGAACTGCTGGCCAGACTCGGACTCGAAGCGGACGTGGCAAAAACGTCGACAAAAGCCAGCGCGACGTCTGGAACCCGGGAGAGAATGGAAGCGGACGAGGTAGCTGGGGCAGGGAAGCAGAGAGAGAATCCGAGGATGGTGCGATCACCATGGCTTGAATCTGCAACAAGACCAAGGCTGTCTCACGCGCTGACAGATGCGCGCGCTGCTCGGGTTCATCACATTGGGGTAGCTTATCTACCAACTGCTAGGGTATGGCAAGAGGTGTTTGCCCAGGAAGCAGAAGCTGCGGACAAGACGATCAGGTGGGCGGGGCAAGACGATAGCGGGAGAGTCTTGGAGAAGGTATTCGTATTGTGGAGAGGAAAGGATGGAGTGAGTGCCACGTTTGCCTGGGCCAAGTGGTTGCTCGATCATGGGAAGGGTAAAGCAAGCAAAGATGTGGTGATGGGAGCGCGAAGCTGGCTGCCTCCGGAGGATGCAAGGGAGGTGGAGCGGCGATGGAAGAAAAATATGGACGATGCCGCGGCAGAATCTGACGCGTGATAGCATTTCGTATGGCTTTTTGCAGTAAGCCGGCGGCCTGGTCTCTTGGTATTCTACTTGCTCTAACTGCTCTTATCGGAACCCAACAGAGGCAATTGTATGGGCAGAGAGCATTTGCAAAACTTGGTGACGATACTGAGTCTGGCAGCTGTGTCGAGCGACCGCGCCGCTCAATGTCTTGGCTCAGGGGCTCCCCTGAGGGAGGTGATTTTGCGGACGGGTGATACACATGCACAACCCTGCGTGCTCGGCCCCGAGCTCGGCATGTGGTGTCGTGAGGTGTGGTCGCCCGGCGAGAAAAAGGCAGATAGCATGGGGGACCCAGAGATCCGGAGGCTCATTATACTGTTACTGCGGTGAAGATCGCACGACGCCATGGCATTGTGCGAACGTGCGTCTGGAAGATGGTGGTGGGGGAAGGATGTCGCCGCGAAATATAATTAGGTTGAATGGTGCACGGAAGACGCTGGGCCTCGAGCAGCATGTGCCACGTACAGTACATAACGAAGGGGAAGGCGTGTCGACGGGTGTATCAGAGACGAAGCGCCGAGAGGTGCCGAGGATGGGGTGCACATGGGCCGGGCATGTGCATGTGCATGTGGGGACTGGGCCTGCGGATGGCGACGCAGGGAGTAACAATCCGATAGACAGCTGTTTCCACTGCCTGCTACAGGGCTGAGGGATTGGAATTGGCCGTGATGAGATTGAAACCCCCGCGAGCGAGTGCACGACGGCCGCGAGGGCGAGGGCGATGGCCGCTGCAAGGCTGTGAGGGAACTGTCACGATGATGTCACGCTGCGTGACATCTGCCAGTGGCCGCGCCATCGCCATTGTGGGCATATCCGGCGAACACACGCGCGTGGTGCTGCGAAGCACGAAACCATGTGCTGCTACAATCTCAATATCTCCCTCCTCCTTCGCGTCCTTCCCCTCTCCTCTTCCCCCTCCCCGCCCCCCCACTCGTCCACGTCGCACGCGGTCGCCGCTCAGGTATTTGGTTTGGTCAGTCTCCTCTTTCCTCCAATCCCCAGTCTCCTCACTCACAGCCTCCATCCCCGCGTCCCTTTTCAATCCCCGCTCTTCCTCAGCTTTACCTTTTGCTGCCACCTGCCTGCTATCGGTCTCCCCAGGTCTCTTCGACGTTGCAGGCCGTCGTCCCGCCCGCCTGCAGCCCACCGGACTCTCCCGTCGCCCGTATTTAGAGAAGACGCACTGCTCCCCACCTGCATGTTCCTCGCACGAGCATCATAGTGTCCAAGTCGGTCTCCCCATCTCGCCCATTCTCTTCTTCTTGAGAACGGAGTGTAGAACAGACCATCCTGGCTGCTCATTCTCCTTTGCTCATGTTGCAGTACCCAGTTCAGCTTCCGCCGTTGTCTGTCACCTCGTCAAAGCGCACGCCCTTGGTCCGCAGGGAAACCAGTGATGACTTCCAGAATGGGTCTCTGAGCCATAAGCGTGCTGTGTACGTTAACGACAAATCCGCATCCCCCACTTCCCTTCATGTCGTCCCGCTTCCCATCTCCACCACCTTTTCCTCTACTTCGTCTCCCTCTTCGACTGCTCCGTCCACTCCGTTCCTAGTATCCAAGCAAATCCCTCGTTCTCCTCGTTCTCCTCTGGCTTCTTCGCCTAGGGAGTTACCCAGTCCGATCCCTCGCTCTCCTCACCCGTTCAAGTCCAGCCTGTCTCCCAGCCTGCCTTGTGTCGACGACAAGTCGAGCAAGTCATCATCCATTGCGTCCGTCGCTATGGATGTTCTTGCACAAGGGGATCTTGTTGGTGAGGGTCTTACCCTGCAAGGCGAGATGATTATTCGGGTTCCCATTAGCTCATCGGAGCCGCGGGTCGACGATGATGAACCGGCGAAAGAGTTCGAGGTTGTTCGTAGGCTCGGCACTGGAAGTTACGCGGTTGTGTACCTTGTGCGTGAGGTACTGTCTCGCACGGCCTCTCCTTCATCGGATGATGGTCATGGTGCCGCAGTCGCTGGGCGTATGGAACTCGATGATAGTTACTTCGGCCACAGATCCCCGGTATATGGTCGCGAATATGCTGTCAAGCTGTTATCTAAAGCTAACCTTGATGAGGATGCTCTATCGGCCCAGTTGTTCGAGGTACGGTAGTCTCTACTCGATATATGCGTGTTTTAATGTCTGACCTACCCTTGATGTAGGCTACAATCCACCAGTCGCTTCCCGCTCACCCCAACATCGTTACTCTCCACCGCACGCTCGAGACTCCCTCGTTTTTACTTCTTCTCCTCGAGTTTGTTCCCGGTGAAGATTTGTTTTACTTCTTGGAACAGGATAGAGATCACTACGATGTCGATCCTGCACTGTCAGAAGAATTTTCCACGACTCCGCCCTCAGAGTCGAGCTGCAGCTCGAGAACACCATCGACGCCGAGCCTTCTTGCGTCACTAGCACCTTCCCAGCTGCTCTCTCGCACTCGCCTTCGTCTTATCTCTTCGATGTTCTTGCAGATGTGCGAGGCGGTTGCCACGTGCCACGACCATTCCATTTTCCACCGTGACATCAAGCCAGAAAATTTCATTGTGACAGATGGATGGTCCACTTTGTCAGATGGACGACGCGAGCGGAAGGTGGTTGTCAAACTCACCGATTTTGGATTATCTACCACCGATACGGATTCAGCCGACATGGATTGCGGCAGCGCTCCTTACATGAGTTTCGGTGCGTTCAAATTAATTGCGCTGCGGATTGGCTAGGGCTGACGTATGGTTGGAAGAATGCCGAAATAATCTACACCCTACTTATTCTCCTCGTGCTGCCGATGTCTGGTCACTTGGTATCGTGCTTATCAATATGTAGGGCGCGCATATAACCATGCTTCTACCTGTTCTGATTAATCTATTTACAGGTTGTATCATTATAACCCTTGGACCGATGCATCACAAGGCGTTTGCACGTCCTTCGATGCGTATTGTCACCAACCCGTCAACTTCTTCATGACACGCTTTACTGGAATGACACTTCCCGTTGCTGAGTTCCTGGCGAAGAACGTCTTCTGTATCCTCGATAATCATAAGGACGACTCACAGCGTATTGGCGCCCGCGCCTTCGGTGCATGGATCAAGGACCTCCCTACACTCCTTGGGGGTCCGTCAGTCGCTCGCCATACACGCACTGTCTCCATTTCTTCCGTTCAAGGCCATCATCTTGCCTCTATTCCTCATTCTCGCCGTCCATCTCTTCGGTGTGTCACCCCTAACGACATTGCCGTCTCTCAGCGCGCGTCACGGTCCATGTCCCGCGCACCCTCTCTCGGCCCTGCCTACGAGGTTGAGGCGGAAGTTTCCATGTTATCCACCGTCACTGACTATGAGAACGAGGAACAGGAACAGGATGGAGAGATTGATCAGGAGCCTGGGTCTCGTTCTGCTTCCACCCACAGGCGTCGCAAACGTGGTACGAGAAAAGGCAAGGGCAACCATCCTTCTTCCCCCCCCTCTTCGGTTCAGGATGGTACCTTGGCGACATTGGCTGAAGCCTCGCAGGCGCTGGCACGGGAGATCAGCCGCACTTCCCGCAATTCGCAACACTTTTCGACTGGTTTGCAGACTCCGATCGACAAACCATCTCCTGTCATTCCATATGTTCCTGTCCCCACGCTTTCCCCCACGCCGGCTTATGCATCCGCAGCTGCCTCTACTTCTACTGCTTCCGTTGTCGCTCCGCCAACTATCACCAAGAAGTCGTCAAAATGGAAACTCAGTTTCGGAAAGGGCAGCAACGGCAGCAAGGTGTCTCCTGTTGAAGAGTCGCCGTCAGAATTGGGCTCTGGTAACAGTTATGTCAAACCTATGTCGTCCACGGCAAGCAATGTCACAAGCTTGCTGATGAGCCTGAACGCGCCGCCCGCGGCTTCTACGTCGCAAGCTGAACTTGATACTATGGGCTCATGGACTAACCGCGGTCGGCGTCCCCAGCCTTCACTCTACGGCGCAAGCAACAACGGTAGCAGTACGTGGGGGCCAAATGGTTCGACGTCTGCGTTCTCGACGAACAGCAACCTCAGCGAGCGTCGGGGCCCGCATGGCTCGCAGCGTGCTGTTTCGCCAGTAAGCAAGCGTGGTGTGTCTCCTTCCAGCAAGCGCGGCATATCTCCCACGAGCACTCGTAGCGGGCGTCCCCTTGCATCTAGCGCAAGCTCCATCGCCTCATCGAACTGGCGGAGCTCGATGTCGAGTGCGGGCACATCTACTTCGGCCTTCACGAGGTACAGCAACGGGAGTTCGCGGAGCGTGTCTACGGCCGCAACAAGTCTTTCTTCGGGCAGTTGGCGCAGTAATGGGACGAACACGTCAACTATGTCGAAGAAGTATCCTGTCGAGCACAGACCCGCTGGGATGCCAGCCAACGTCAAGTGTCAGTGTCTATATTTATTCTTTGGTCGTCAGTGCATGTTGTAGGCTGACCAAACCCCTTGATCCGACAGTCATGGCGGGCACACCCTGGGAGCTTTCGCAAATGCCTCGTCCGCTAAATCATGATCCAGATAACTACCTGTACGGCGCCCCGCCCACTCGCAAACGGCGTGGGGCGAAGGCGAAGGACTCGACTCTCGACACCATCAGCGAACGGCCTCAGCAGAAATCTGTTGCGCAGAGGATGGACGCTGCCACCAGTACCACGGACCTTTCTCGCATCCAACGCGATGGGGATAGCAACGAAGTTGATCATGATACTTCTCCGCGGAAAGTTCAGAAGGGACAGATCAATGCCCTGGCGAAGATGTTGTCGGCTCTGAGACGTTGAGCATTGTCCGAAGCTGGGCTCATGGATATACCCGGTTGCTCGTGGTAGGCTCGCATGCACGATGCCTGGATGATCAGACCAAACGCAAGCAGTAAGGTGCCCCGCGTTGTACTGTAGGAAGCACGGAAGTCGGTTTGTAGGCTATTGGAAAACCCCATCACACCTCGGTATTCTCAACCACAACTCATGTATCGCTCCTTGACGTAATTCGCAATTTCACCTTCCTGCCGCACATGCAATTGACATCCGTGGACAATAGTTACTGAGCTTAGATGACACCCATATCGTAGCGTATCTCACATCCAGCGATGTTCAGTCTGTACGAAGTCTTGTCGTCGTAAATACATTTGCTGGCGATAGTCCAATATAGCGGCCCTGTTGGTCCCGAAAATTTGTACCCTTGTACCGAACAACTACAGAGCAGGTAATTGATGAAAGAAACCGCTAGCGATACAGTTATGATCCGGCACTTGTCAGCCTCCTCGAAACGACTGCTGAAAGTCCGCAAATGCCATGTTCTGTTCCAACGTAGGAGGGCGCGGTGATTCAGGGGATAACGTCGCCGTATCGATAAGAATAGTGGACGCCTCCCGGTTGCGGCTGACCACTGTAATCGTTGGAGATGTCGGGCGCGATGTACCGCCATCCCCATCCATATCGCTGTCCGAAGAGATGCTGCTGGAAGATTCGGGCCCGCCAATAAAAAATTGGCCAAGGCTGTGAGTTCGAACCAAGTTGACATAGTAATCTTGCAGAATCTCGCGCGTGCACTGAGCAAACGTACGGCCCAAGGACGACGAAGGAAATATTCAGTTCCGATGTGACACAGGGGCAGGCGCGGAGGATATATGAGGGAAATGAGATGCTAACCGTTAGCTGCCACTCGATCATACGAAGAAACTCCCTCTCGAGCATGTTCAGCTCCGTGACGGGTATACCACCGACTTTGGCATAGAGGGTATTTGTAGAGAAGGCATCGCACAGCGCCTTGCTCGATACTGTAATGGATGTGATCACAAAGCGATGGCAGGTCAGCGAGGAGAGTGTGAATAACGGCATCCGGGCGCATATCTGATCGATGTAGTGCAGCGTAATGAGAAGACAGGATCGCTAGAGGTGACACGTTAATAGATGGGTGTGTTATATCATGCTACAGCGTACTTCAGCCTTTGTGAACCTGACAATTCGTCGGAGATAATCTAAGACCGAGATGCCTGGAGCAGAACGAGAGTGGAAACGGGTGAGACTCTCGCTGTGGAGCCTAAGATCGGTGACACATCGTGATGGACTTGAGGGCGTACGACGCACGGAGAGAGTGGTATCTGGTCATTATGAGCTATTAGGCGCTGCATCATATCGGCTGTATATGAAGAACTTCTTCAGCACGGAAAGAAAAGCCGAACGAGAAGATGAACGCACCTATGAGCTGAACGAGAATATCTACGTCGACATCTTCAAAAGCGACTGGCAGTTCAATCCTCGAAGATATCTCCTCCATACACCCATCGCCGTAGATGCTGCTCTCCTGTCAGAGCGAGTGTGGACAAGACGACTGGCAATGTCGCAAGGCGAAACCAAGGCGAAACTTGGTGACTCTGCGAAATGTGTGTGATGGGTAGGAGTCTGGATCCATGCCGGCATGCGCCGTATCTGTACAGCTCTTGGGTCGCCGCTCAAACCTAGATCGCGCGTATCCACGAGATATCACCAGCTATTGCCGTCGACAATATCAAGTCCTCCCTCACGCCCCTTCTCCTCTTGTCATCGTCATGGCCCCGAAATTAGTGAGCTCGTGTATCTATCTATCGTATCCGGAGTCTGACATGGCGTAGGATCCTAACGAAATCAAAATCATCTACCTGCGGGCGACGGGAGGTGAAGTTGGAGCTTCGTCTGCTCTTGCCCCGAAGATTGGTCCTCTCGGTCTCGTATGTGTTCTCGTCAACCGCGCGCATTATTTTGTCTGACAGCACGCTTGTAATAGTCTCCGAAGAAGGTCGGTGAAGATATCGCAAAGGCGACTGGCGCATGGAAGGGCCTCCGGGTGACTGTGCAGCTTACCATTCAAAATCGTCAAGCTAAGGTTGACGTCGTCCCATCCGCCTCTTCTCTTGTCATCAAGGCTCTCAAGGGTATGTGTGCTATCTGTTGTTGTTTCTATGCTTGTACTCACTTTTGTTAAAGAGCCCCCACGGGACCGGAAAAAGGAGAAGAACATCAAACACTCTGGTAACATCACTCTCGACGAAGTTGTCGAAATTGCGCGGACGATGAGGTCGAAATCCTTGGCGAAGACCCTTGCGAATGGCGCGAAGGAGATTTTGGGTACCGCACAGTCAGTTGGCTGTACCGTCGATGGCCGGCCGCCACACGACATCATTGAGGGGATAGATTCAGGAGAGATCGAAATTCCTGATGAGTAGTTCTGTATCATTGCACGCATATATACACTATTTGTCATGCCCATATCCAACTGTTTGCACGAGCGAGATTTGCATGATCTCGGTGATCAGTCGAAGGGATGGCTAACTGTCTGACCCTGACTCCCACCCAATCTTGCGAATTCGAGAATGGCTGAGTCGAAAACTTGCTTGAATAATGTGGAGAGTACGCGAAACAAGAACCATTTCACTCCAAATTGATTGGTGCCATAGAGGCTCGTTCTATATCAAAGTTCGCGCTGGCGTAAATACCTCACAAACATATAAGATCAAATCCTGCTAGTCAGTGGCTTTTCGCTTACTCGTCGAATGTCTGTGTAAATGAGTTGCAAACCCAAGGCACTCAGCACAGTAGTTAACACAGTCCAACACAGTCCAACCTGCCAAACCTGGTAGCGCCCAAATCCGTGGCGCTGAACGTTAACGTTGAACGCTCGGTGCTGCACCAGTGCTCATCAGCCCAGCATCCATATCGCATTATGTCTGGAAAAGGAGGTGCCTATAATACTCGAGCTTCTGATACAGACTTCCGCAAGAAATGGGACAAAGATGAATATACAGAGAAGGCTCGGCAGCGGGACCAGGAGGAGAAGGAGCGAATGAAGGAGAACGAAGAGCGTATGAAGCAAGGTGCGTACTGCCTCTCTGCATCCAAGCTTCTACTATGATACTTACGACAATGCTCCACGCAGGCAAGAAGCCTCGTCGAGGTCACAAGGAGGACCTTCCCAAACCTACCGAGCTTATGAAACGTCGCGAGGGCTCACTTGATCTAGACAAGAACCTGAATAAGACGATGGTTGTACAGAATGCTGGCACTCGTGGTCCTGGCGTGCCCGGATTCTACTGTGAAACGTGTAACCGAACCTACAAGGATAGTATAGGGTACTTGGATCATCTCAACGGTCGTGCACGTATGTTTTCATCTCGTACGTTGGAGTGTCACAACCTGCTCACAGCGCAGTGTAGATCTGCGTGCATTGGGCCAGACTACACGCATTGAACGATCCACAGTAGAGCAGGTCCGTGCGCGTATAGCTTACCTCAGGGAGAAGACCCGCGAGGCATCTTCAGCAAAATCCTTTGACTTTGAGCAACGACTAGCTGAAGTGCGTGAGCGCGAGGCTACCCTCCGAGCGGAGAAAAAAGCGGCCAAGAAGGCTGTGCGGGAACAAGCTCGTGTAGAGCTTGCAAAGGATACCGCTGCAGGGCAGAACGAGGCAGAAAATGACATGATGACTATGATGGGTTTTAGTGGTTTCGGGACCTCGAAGAAATGACGATCTCGACACGAATGAACATGAAAGCGACATGTATTCTAGATGCACACCAACGTAATACAGTTTCCTTTTTCTTCTTGATCTTGAACCGATACTCATACCTTGCTCTATGGCCAAGCTAGCGACAGCACAAACTTCACATCCGCCACCTCTTGCTCCTCCTCGATGAGCACTTTATGCGACGATTTCCGCTGCTCCACATTCACAGGAATGCTTCTAACTGTCTTCTTGATAGCCTCTGCATACTCCTGCATTGCCTGGAGCAACTCAACTCCCAGGCCTTCTTCAAATGCATAGAAGACGTCGACGTCGTCCGTCGCCTGAAGGCCCGCTCGCTTCCGCAGTTTTTGGATACGGTTAATGAGCTCTCGCGCTAGCCACTCGCTCTGCAGCTCTGCATGTGCTTGGACGTCCAGGCGAACCACAACGTCGTTATCTGTATTCGTAGCATATTGAACCTGTCCTTCCACAGGTTCTGGAGCGTTAATATAACGCTGCACGGTCAAGTCTCCTGCGATGAGCTCGATGCCATCGACAGTCAACTTGCCGGTCTGGACATAACAGCGCACATCCTCGCTAGAAACGTCTGGCAGGGCCTTCTTGACACGCGCCAAGTCTTTGCGCAATTTCTTCCCGAGTACGGCCCAGTCAGCGACGGCACGATAGCGGACACCAGCAACATGCTCATCCGATGTGAAGATGATATCTCGGATGTTCAGCTCGGACTGGATGTACCGCTGGAGTCCTCGTGCATCGTCGAGCCACTCGTCTTCTGCATGGAACACGAGCAGCTCGCGTAATGGGGTCTAGCAAGGAGTCTGAGGATTCGATAGCACTAAGACTGTGTTGCGACATACCTTTAGCGACAGGTTGTGTCGTTCACGAATATTTCGCGTGAGTTCGATGACTGTCTGCATGCGTTTCACTTGGCGCTCAATGACCTCGTCAAAATATTCCTCTTTCACTTCGGGGAATGCGAGGAAATGGACCGATCTGGTGTCACTACCATCCGAGGTCTCGGGGATGAATGGGCGGAGTGCTTGATAGATATTCTCCGTAAGGAATGGTGTGTACGATGACTGTAGAGCGGCCGTCGGTCAGAACGCTGCCGCTTCCTGAATATAATTCTACTCACCATCGTTCTACAGAGTGTGAATAGTGTCTCGAAGAGAGTATTAAGCGCCGCGACGGTATCTTCGTCTCCATCTTCACCCTTAAGTCGTCTTCGGTTGAAGCGAATGTACCAATTGGTAAGTTCGTCTACCAGATCCAGCAATCTAGGGATGATGGTGTAGAGCCGATATGCTGCCATTTCTTCACTCACGAGACGGATGAGGGACTGGCAACGGGCCAGGATCCAGCGGTCCATAACGTTCTGCGATACAGCGGCATGCGCGTGATACACGAAATCGCGACCCGTGTTCTTCTTCAATAAGGCGGCTTGTCCGAGGAAGAATCGCAACGCATTTAACCAGGGCAGTAGTACTCGTGATACTACCTCCCGTACACCATCCTCTCGGAAACGGAGATTATCACCACGGACGATGGGAGAGTTGACCAGGAACATTCTAAGATGAATCATGATCAGCGTAATGGAAATCGAATGATTACAGACGAACATACCTTGTTGCATCCGCACCGTATAAATCAACAATGAGGTTTGGGTCTGGGTAGTTTTTGAGACTTTTGCTCATCTTCTTGCCGTCCCTACATTAGCGGAGATGTCATCGAAAAGTATCTTTGATTGTGATCGGGGACACTAACGCTGCAAGAACCAGCCCATAGGAAATGAGGTTTTTCCATGGTGCAACACCGAATAAATGCGTCGAGAGCACTAGCAGCGTGTAGAACCATCCACGGGTCTGGTCAACACCCTCAGACACGAAGTCAGCTGGGAAGAGATCGCCGAATTTGTCTTGGTTCTCGAACGGATAGTGGATCTGTGCGTATGGCATGCTATGAAATCACGTAAGAAATGAGAATAGTAGTACAACAAATAAAAAGAGTCACATACCTGCCAGACTCGAACCAGCAGTCGAAGACCTCCTCGACGCGCTTCAGCTGCCCCTTGCCTTGTGTCGAAGGGATGGTGATGTGGTCAATTTTGTCGCGATGCAAGTCGGTGATGCCTGTGACCCCGGATAACCTCTCCAGCTCCTCGACTGAACCGATGCATACAATCTACGCATGTCTCGAATTAGAAAGTAACTCGGAAGGATATTCTGAACAAGAATGCATACCTCTTCCATGTCCTCACTAGCCCAGAGCGGGATAGGCGTACCCCAATACCGATTTCGTGAGACGTTCCAGTCGCGCGCGTTGGCGATCCAATTGGCGAACCTACCATCCCCAAGGTTCTGTGGGACCCTGTGTAAAAATGGATGAGTTGCGCGACTGCTAACGGTGGAAGAAAATACCATCGCGTCTGTTTGTTGTTTGCTACAAGTTGATCGACAATAGGTGTCACTCGGACGAACCATACAGGAATAGCGCGGTATAGTAAAGGCGTCCCCGATCTGCAGAGATGTCGCCGTTAGGCTATGCCCTTCTGGACATCATTCTAATGAGACTCACCGCCAGCAAAATGGATATGAATGCTGGATGGTTGATTGAACGATCAGGCGACCTTTCGCCTTCAATACCTTTTGGATGTCTTTATCCGCAACCTAGGACCCCAAATGTACCGTGAGCAAGCTGCGAGGAATAATTTTATTTATTATAGGTACCTTAACATGCTGCCCAACGAAATCTGGAACCTCCTTCGTGAACAGTCCAGAGTCATCGATGGGACAGGGAGGCATCTCCTCCGGACTTAAGATCCCATTGGCGATGGCAATGCGAAGATCGTCTTCACCAAAAGCAGGTGCCTGGTGGACGATACCCGTACCGTCACCGTCAGTCACGTAGGTGTCGTTAAGGACACGGAATGCTCTATCTTCAAACTGGCATTCAATCAGATACTATTGCATGTAAAATAACAGACGGACAAACCTGCTCAGTGAAGTATTCAAAAAGTGGTACATATCGCCAGTCCTTCATATCGACGCCCTTGAATGTACCAAGTTTCTTGTATTTGGCTTTCTTTGGATCCTTGTACAACGTGCGGAGCAGACCTTCATGAAGGATAAAGTTCTGGTCGCGCTCCTGATCGTGAATCTTGATATAGGTGTAATCGGGATGTACACACAAAGCAAGGTTTGACGGTAAGGTCCACGGCGTGGTTGTCCATGCGAGAAGCGACGTCGTACGATCATCTACGAGAGGGAATGCAACGGTGACTAAAGGAGCAAAGCAAAGTCAGCTATTCATACAGGAAAGACTAATATGAGGACAAACCAGCAGGATCGCTGACGTCCTTGTAATTCTGGCTAGCCTCGAAGTTGGATAGTGGAGTTAAGCAACCGGTAGAATAGGGCATAACTCTCAATCCACGATAGACCATACCCTTTTTGTATAGTTCACTAAATGCCCACCAAACGCTCTCCATGAAGGTAGTGTTAAGTGTCTTGTAATCGTTGTCGAAATCGATCCAGCGACCCATGCGCTCAACCGTGCGACGCCATTCAGACGCATAACGCATAACGATCGCGCGGCACTCCTCATTGTATTTTGCTATTCCCATCTTCATGACATCTTCCCGCCCGGTAATGCCGAGTTTTTTGTCAATCTCATGCTCAACGGGCAGTCCGTGCGTGTCCCAGCCGAAGCGTCGTGTGACATGGAATCCGCACGCATGGGCATGCCGGGTGACAATATCCTGAATGCAACAGGTGTATCTCTCAGCAAAAAGGGTGTTTATGAACATGCAAGACACGCACTTTAATAGTTCCAGCGAGTAAATGGCCATAGTGCGGCAATCCAGTCGCGAATGGAGGGCCATCGAAAAATGAATACTCAGGTTTCCCTTCCGAGAGTTTTAGACTTGTCTGGAAAGCATCGATTTCCCTCCAGTATGCAATGACCTTTTCCTCTTCTTTCGCGAAGTTGAATGGGGCAGATACTAATCAAAAACAAGACAACATCAGATCGGACGTACAGGATAAACCATCAGCTTACAATCATGAGGAGGGAACGACATGGTTCAGCGCAAGATGGGAGTAGATGCGCGGCCGTGGTGGATATAAAGCTTGAAGGACGAAGATGTTGCACACCAAGTCACTTAGACGACGGATGTGACTCGAGACCGATCGTGAAAGTAAGTATGGCGTCTGTGTATTCGAGACGCTCACGGCCACAGATTCGGGCTTGGCCGAGGAATGCGATAAGATTAGATTGCGATAGGCTATCACGGAAATCGGTGCTCATGGAAAGTAAGTAGCGGGGAAAACGCTGCGCGTGTCACAGGCGCTGTCAAGAGGGCCGAGCATCTTCCTGCTGGAAAGTGCTAGGCCGTGTGCTTATTCGGTGTTACGATTTTAAAAAGCGCTCAAGGCGTTTCGAGTGGGATTCTACGGAGAGCCGTCCACTACATCGCGGAGAACGTGTATTCGACATTTGATTTTCGGCAGTACGGAAGGTTTATCTTGGTTTGATTTGGTTCGCGATACTTGTTCTCCTGACACATAATGGCACATGGGGAATACACCGAGCAAACTAGATTGACTTCAAGCAAGTATCGACCCGGGCTGAGCTCGGGTTAAGCCGTCAAAGATAGAACGTAGGGCACCTCGAGCGCCGAGATGGTGATCGGGTGGCCGCCGATGAGCACTCGGGCGCTCGCCCTTCCGTGCGATGAGCTATACAAAGTCCTGGAAGCCATGATACGATCCCCCGGTGTCGTCCTCGTCCCCCCATGTCCTCTTTCTCCTCGCAGACAGTCCTCGAGGACTCAGAAAAGTCCCCATGCGAGAAGAAGGCCGATACACAGGCCCCGCTGCCCCCGTGCGACGCCGAAGCACCACCTTCCACGAAGGTAGCGGCCGCAGATACACCTGGTGACAAGTACCTGGTGATCCTGGATCCCGATGAAGATCCAAAGAACTGGTCCGCATACAGGAGGTGGCTCATCTTGCTTGTTATCACGTCTGCGGCACACTGTGCCACTTGGGCTTCTTCGGCAGTACGTCTCATAGTTGGCCGCGCAATTGACTCGTCTTCTGTATTCAATCAAAAAATATAGGCAGCGTTCACAGAAGCGGGACTCGTGACGGACTTACATACCGTACAGGAAGTCACTATCCTCAGTATTAGTCTCTACGTCGAAGGCTTAGGTTCGCCTACCTCCAACGACTCTCACAGTCATCCTTCTAATGCAAAACAGCTTTGGGACCTCTGCTCATTGGACCTCTATCGGAGGTCTACGGAAGAAATAACATCTATCGCGTGTCCTACATTCTATTCTTCGCGTTCACATGGCCAACAACTTTCCCTCCCGACATGGGTTTGTTTATTTTGCTTGGCTGTCTCACGGACTATAAATGACCAAAATCATTATGACCCAGCTACTTTTCTCGTATTCCGTTTCATCACAGGCTTCTGCAGCTCTGCGTTCCTGAGTGTTGCCGGCGGCAGCGTTGGAGATCTTTTTGCTGGTTCGGCGGTCGCAAGGTTCGTGCACATCTTCTTGGATAGTACACATTACTTATTATATCTCTAGTGCCATGGCAGTCTATACTCTGGGCCCTTTCCTTGGGCCTGTAGTAGGGCCTCTTATATCTGGGTGAGTTCTATCGCATATCTAAGAGGAAAAGATCTGATTGCCATCTATTAGTTTCATCTGTCAAGTACGCTATTTCGTTGATTACACTGGTGATCTCTCAACGCTGACTAAGTGGCTAGAACGTAGATTGGCGTTGGACGTATCGTGTTCTTCTTATATGGCAGTTTGCAACCATCCTAATGTTATACTTGGTAAGACCAAAGCTACTATGTTGTCGAATGTTCTGCTTATATGCATAACAAAAGTTCGTCCCGGAAACTTACGAGCCAGTTATCCTCAAGCGAAAAGCTGCACGGTATGTCTCATATTTAGGTAGCTATCTGTGACGTCAACTCACTATGTTTCGTAAGATTACGCAAGGAAACGGGCGACAACCAATACTGGGCACCTCTTGATCGCAGGGAAGGAACATTGACCCAAGCAATTTTGCTGAGCTGTTATACGCCGTTCCGTGGGGATTTTCCTATCCTACCCAATTTGACTTCACTGATTGTGCTCATAGAGCTACTGCTCTTCGATCGCATGGCATTGCTCCTAGATACGTGGTAAGTACAAGTACTTAAATATAGGCGTCGACACCTATATTGACTGGTCGTAGGAGCGCATTGGTTCTTGGCATTCTGTATCTTGCATTCCAAGCATTCCCTGTGATATTTCAAGGAGGCCATGGATTCAACGTCCAGGACACGGGCATGTCCTTCTTGGGCATTGGTATTGGGATGCTTATGGCGGCAGCAACACAACCTCTGTGGAATCGGTAGGCGGCACCATCTCTTCTTGCTATTAGACCCCCTCACGCTCCATTGGTTAGCCTGAATGAACACCAAGCAGCGAAATATAGTGGTAAACCTCCTCCCGAGGCGCGGCTCGTAATGGGTCAATTGGGCGGCGTGCTTGTGCCAATTGGTCTATTTTGGCTTGCGTTCACGACGTATAGGCAAGTTCCATGGATCGTGCCCATCATCGCCTCTGTGCCGTTCGGCGCAGGTGCATTCTATGTGTTCACGTCAACATTCACGTACCTTGTCATGGCGTATCGCCCAATTGCCGCGTCTGCGATGGCCAGCAATACGGCATGGCGATGTACGTTCGCAGCTGTGTTCCCATTGTTCGCTGGACAGATGTACAATCGCTTGGGTACGGTGGGCGCAACTGCACTTCTGGCGGGCTTGACAACGCTGATGATGCCACTACCGTGAGTCTCGTCTGGTAAATATTTCCTTCAAATGAAAATATTAATCCTTCCCTATTTTCCAGCTTCGTCATTTACAAGATGGGTGCGCGGCTCCGAGAGAAATCGCAGTTTGCCGTCTCGTCATGACTATAATTGTTCGGAACTTCTTTCTCCCACTTAATCTCCCGTACACCATCATGATACCTCGTAATGCTTCCTCCATAGGTCACGTCGTAGATACATGTGGTAGTTCTCTGCAATTAGACCATCCAAGCTGTATTCATCAAGACGAATTCGGTCAATCTCTCGTAGACACCCTAGGAGCATTTACATTACTGTCATACCTAATGCCAGCTGATACTTTCTTCTTGATATATGCATGGCATAGTTTCCACTCTATCAGTGGCGTGGATACGATCTGTATTCAAGCTGGTGCATGCAGCTTCAGCCTCCCGGTCAAGTTGGGCTCGGAACAGGTCCGATCGCACGCACCGCAGCGATAAGATAAAAATCTATCACGTGTTTGACTGCCCCGATCTCCATTCGACGTACTAAGTCCGCCGCGTCCTGCTCTGCTCGAGAAGGTTTATGTCTCGCATCCAAAGAGGTATGCTGCCAATGGTTGACTTGATGCAAATTGACAGATCCGGCTGATAAATTTATGGACCAATTTGTTTCAATTGTCCCACCTGACCGATCACACATATACAGGTACATCAAGTCTCTGAAGGAGCTCGAGCCCAGGAGCTACTAAGACTTTCTTTCGGTTCACTTAGAGTCCTTGGTTTATTTGGACATAACTCTATATGGCATCGTACACGTATCTCGATGCGCCCAATCCAAATCTCGTGAGGAGTCATTCCTTTGTCGGGTATTGTTCTGTCCTCACCGCATCTCACGCCCCAGGTCTGCTGCATATGCAGGTGAAGGACCCCTTAATTCAAGCCTACATCATGTACTCAACCCCATTTGTAGATCTCCTTTTGTAAATCCGTGCACTACACGAACTTGCTGCCACACGTTCTGTTATGAGTGCATCGCAAGGGCGATCTCGGTCTCCCGTCAGTGCCCTATAGATCGCTGTCAGTTGACTATGCATGACATAGGCCCTGCGGATCCTGTCATTCGAAATGTAGGCTTCCGCTATAGGCACAAAGTGACATTCGCTTACGAACGTCTGTTTTGCAGCTTGTCGATGAGATGGTCGTCGAGTGTCCCCAGCGCGCGCTGGGATGTGCATATTCATGCCAGAGATTACTCCTCTCGACTCACGTCGACGAGTCTTGCGCTTATGGGAATGTGACGTGCCATGAATGTGGTACGGTACTCATCCGGAAGGATCTTGCTGGGCACACGCATGTCGATACCAGCTACTCGGGGGAGGATGTTGACACAGAGCGGAAACCTATCTCCCATGAGGTCTGTCCTATTTGCTGTCGGGGCTTTGGCACGTGGACTGATCCCGTCTTAGTCGAGCGCTTCTAACGAGGAGAATGCATCACTTGCAGCTGACTCCCAACATGATATACCACATCTTCGCGAGGACGTCTTAGTCGCGGAGAACGCCTTACTCCGGCACCGCATCTCAGCGTTGGAAGGTATGGTGCACATATTGCAACAGGAAATGTGCATTGTGCAACGTGCTCTTGGTCCGTGGTACAGGTCGGAGATCACTGATGGTTCATGGGAGCAGGATGTTCGTCCAGGAGTTCAAGATGAGTATGGAACGTCTCAAATCGAGGCACAAAACCAGACGAATGGAGGGACCTCACAGGCCGTGAGGATCAATAGGTCTACTTCCGCCACCCTTTCATCTCAATCCCCAGACGTATCGCGTATCGCGCCGCAGGGGCATCCGCTCGAAATTGATTTGGCGTCTTATTTCCCTTCCGAAGAGGAGGCGGACAATGAATATAGCTCCCACATGCATCGAGAGCCACAGGCACATCCCATTAGTGCACCATCTTCCTCCAGCAACGGCATGCGATCTCAAGAGGCATTGTCGCAGGCACAATCGGCGACGACCAGAGCCCATGCGATACGGTCATATTCGGGATCGTACCCTCAGACATCAGCATTTGGTCCTACCGCACACTCTTCCAACACACCTGCTTTCACGTCTTCACTTTCGTATCCAGGTTCGGCAGCGTCCCTCGTGCCAGCATCCATCTCGGTTCCCCCATTAGATCCAACGACGCCGCTTCCCGGAACACTTGCCTCATTGCACTCATCATTGGTCTCGTTGGCTGGAGCACTCAGCGCTTTAGCAACCACGCGTGCACAGGAGGCTCTGTACACCGGCGAGGAGTTGAGAAGTCTGAGGGGCGGTATGCACGGGCTACGCATGCAGGTGAGTTCATGGTCCCAATTTGGTATTATAAACCGCCCCATAGACACTGGTCTACAGCTTCACGATGTTATGACAACGCGCATGCCATCCAGAGAGTCTGCCGCTACTCCTATCAACGGTGGTGGTGGCGGCCCGGGCGCTGGTGCAGGTGAGGGCGTTGGCATAGGTGTTGGGCTGCCCCCGTGGATGGTATACGGGCCTCGCCTCCCTGGTCCAACTACGTATCCACATATACCAGGTTCAGTCACAGCAACGAAGCTCTAGAGGTCGTGTCATCTCAACTCCTGGAGATATGCACCATTGATGAGCCAACTATCCACTCAGTCATAAGCACTGTATCAGTCACAAGCCATCTGCTGTCTGACAATTTCAGGCATCGACCACGGTTGACGTGCCCTTTTGAATATCACGGTATCTCTCTTACTCTTCACCCTTACCTGAAAGATATTGTATCGTGGAGACCTCCAATAACGTTTTCGGTGATCGAGCACTTCGAAATACCAATATATTCCATAAGAAGACCATAGCTCATACGATTGATGTCCGTGACCCTGCTAAACGATCTGCCACCTGTGACCGAGTGGACATTTGACTCAACACGCGCATATGTCTATGAAATTCACTAGAAGAAACGACTCACATCCCGTATGTACGGTAGGGACAAGAAATGCCCTATCCCCGGCAATTGTCGCATGAAAGTAAGCACCACCGGGAAGAAGTCCCTGCATACCCCGTCAACGTCAGTAGCCTTGTATCAATACCCGTATCCGTATCTGCACGCACCCGAAGAGATTGAGGAAACCGAATAGCTCCACAACGAAGCCGATGAATGGCCACTTGAGGAACACGAGCAAGATGCCTCCAATGAAGCACGCTGTGCCACGCAGCTTCTGCTTTCGAGCGAAAAAGTAAAACGTCTTGTGGGGCCCGATGATCAGAGTCAGACCGGCTAGGAAGAGGACCTATTAGGTGCAAGTCCCTCGTTAGTTGCTGCGACCGCCACGGTCGGGGCGACCTTTTCGTCAATCTTGAGACTTACGTTTCCCAGCGCTAATAGTGCACCATCGAAGAACAACATCACTCCGAGGAGCATGAACAATGCACCAAAGGACGTGAGCGCAACACCGATCTCTGCGTTCAAAATACGCGCGTTCATTAGTGTAGAAACTTGTACAGCGGGACGGACGACGCACTCTGTCCATCAGAAAGCCACATTTTTGTCGTTCAAGGTGGGAGGTACGCCTCTGGCCTTGTGCAGCTGGGACCAACGTCCTCGTATTATGCGAATGTAGGGAGACGAGAGACACGACCTGCGTTGCGGTACGTGTCACCACTGCGCGCACGGAGAGATCACGTGTCGCATAGATTTAATAGTCGACAATCTAGATTCAGGCATAGCTTAGAGCAATTGTGCTTTTCAGCGAGCAGCTGTAAGGTGGCACCTCCATATTGTCTGCAAAAGCTAGCCCCAGATTGGTTCAGAGCGATACAAATAATTTATAGTATATATGGATACATCAGAGAGCGAAGAAGAGCACGGCAGAGCCTATTTCGTGTATCAGGACTAGTACCGTATGCTCTATGCATCGCGACTATCCGAGATTATACGTTAAGGCTGTAGGTATAGAGCAACATAGCGATATAGCTATCAGCCGCGGACGCAGCCCGCTCGCCGTGCGGCCTACAAGTGATGGTGGGAGACATGAACTACCCTGTGTTCGCACACCCGCGCCAGCACATATAATGGAAATAAAGACGCACGTCATCCAGCTAGTGTCTTGTCCCAACGCTCTATGCACCGTCCGACGTAGCAGGTGGTATCATTCCTAGCCAATCAACGCCTCTCCCTAATCTCCAATACAACACTCCCTTCGGCGGGAAAGGTCGTCTAACAATAGGCGATGCCTTCCGCGCGCCCTCCATTCTAGGTGGAGGGTAAGAAGGGCAACCATGAATATGTTGCGATTTAATGATCGCCAGAAGCCCCAAGGGAATAAAAATGAGGATAAATCGAGAGAATGCCTGCAATGGAACCGAAATCGTTGACCGGAGATGTCGTTTGAGGCTGGCGCGACACGGGTGCCTGCACCGTCAACGGACCCTGGCATGTCGCGCTATCCGTTAGCCTATTGCCGGCAATATGCGTATACAAGCCTCTGGAGGGATGCGTATGAGGGCCAAACTTGGACACCAGGGAATGGCTGCCCACAATTACGATAAGGGAGCTGGGTGCGATGTGCCGTTTTGTAACAGCTTCTGTTGTCGCTCTTCCGCTACCTTTTGCTCGCGGTAATGTTTGGCCGCTGCGACCCATTTTGGCATGTCTACATGCCGTCGTCGGTCCTGCTGCATGAATGGATGGTTCTGTAGCGTCGCGATTAGTTGATGACGATCACAGTGAACGATTCACACTGTTGACGAATTCAGGACACTAACCAATAACTCCGCGTAGGAAGCTCTCATCTCGGGTACCTTGTGCAAACATCGTGCAACAAAATCCCGAGATGCATCAGAATACGACTCTGGCAGTTCCGGAGGATCGCCGTGGACAATCGCGGTGAGTTGCGCGAACACATTGGCGTACGTCTCCGGTGGGTATGGATACCGCCCTAAGGCCATCTCAATCATCGAGAGACCCAGTGACCAGACGTCCGAAGACACGGTGTACGTGGCCACGTTGTTCTGCGACTCGCCCTTTATTCGCTCTGGCTGATGATCGAGAGGCAGAATGGACGTGCAGAGAATAAATATATTAGTGAATATGACACACAGATTCAATGACATATACGCACAGCCATGTAGCTCTGACAACCTATATTTGTCTTTGCGAGTGACTTCTCCAGCTGGCCAGAGACACCGAAGTCACAAAGCTTGACCTCACCCTTCTTGTTTACTAGGACGTTGGTCGGTTTGACATCTAGCATACATAAACTTCAGTATTGAGGTCGGTATGAAAACGCGAGAAACCATACCTCGGTGTATGATCTGTAGCTCATCCTTCAAGAACTTCAGGCCACGGACCATGCTTCCTGTGATGCGTCCTAGAACGTCCTCTGGAACACCTGCGCCTTCGAGCTTGTCCAACGAACCAGCGTCCATGTACTCCATACAATAGTATACACATCTTGGCGGCGGGGAGACCAAAATCAGGAAAAGTACACAAAAGTGACACATTTACACTCACGACTCTATGAAAAATGCCCCATAGAAGTCGACAATTTCGGGGGCGACTGCCCGGTGAAGGATGTCAAGCTCCATGATGATCGCATTCAGCTTGGAGTCATCCAATTCCAATCGAATTTCCTACAAATAGAACAGGGGACGTATCAACATGTGTTCTGCAATGTGCTGAACAGATATCAATATCACCTTCATAGCCATAGCAACGTTCGTGGGCTTGTGCAGTACTCTCTTAACAGTGCCGTACGCGCCCTTCCCAAGCTCATCTTCCAATTGCAGTTGGGACATGTTGATCGCGAAAGAAGAGCCATTGCTGAAATTTACCCCCGTCGCGTGCAGTACAGCCTTCCCGCTAAAGTTCAGCGCTCCAGATGGATCACTGCAAGCCATATTCCCCCACAGTGCACCATTTCCGCGATGTCCGAGGAGTAAGCAGCATTCGGGATACACCGGGATGCAGGTGAAGGTGAGGGCGGAAGGTCATGAGCATGCTGCATGGGTATGATTCAGACAATGATGGCATCCACTCACACTATCTTTCCGAAGTTTGAAAACGGCGTGGCAAAGTTGTTTTGTGCACCTCGCCTAGGCTCATCGTCAACAATGGGCCGCCCACCACCAAGACCCGCGCCCTGCGGACCAGCACCCATCGGAGGAAGATGCATGCCTCCCGGCACGTCGTTGGGACTGAGCTTGGGGACGCCTACTTTCAGACGTCGGGCGGCGAGACCACCTATAGGTGCTGCCCCGGGGCGGTTTGGCCCGGGTGAGGACGCGGGTGCACGAAGAGGCGGGAGTGGCACGCCCGGTCTGTCTTGGAGGGTCGCGCGCGCAAAAGCTGCAGCCATGCCATTAGCGGTCTTTGTGCCTGCTGGCGATTGCTGCCCGCGCTGTGCGTTCTGCAGATGGTCAGCGGATTGCGCAAGGAAATATAGGGTGATGAGAGACCAATGAAAAGGTACTCACTGCGGCCATCTTGGCTTGCAAAGAAGGAGGAATCGGGGTAGAGGCCATGGGACGTCGCTGGTTGAGCAGGCCGGCGACGCTGCGGTTGGACTGCATAGGTAGTGGAGGCCGAGGCTGGGTGGAAGGCGGAGGGCGGGGGGCGGGGCCATCATGAGCGGGAACATGGTCGGACATGGTGGTGCCCAGAAGTTAAGGATGAGCGGCGAAGAGGAGGAGGAGAGGAGAGGAAGGAGATGGGCAGAGGCCGGAAGAAAGACGAACGGGACTTATATAAAACGGTCTTAGCGAAACGGGCTCGGACGGCAATTCCAATTCGAAGGGGCTGTATGACATCAGCCACAGAGTTGCCGGGGCGCCGACTCATCCTCTCTGCGCAGTATTCACACTCCGTCACACGCCGACAGCGCACATACAGGCGGAGTCTAAATGGCTGCCACCGCGACCGCCAGCTCGCTGATCGCCCCGCGGTCGGGGGTTGCTCCACAAGACAAAGGCTGAGTGGCTCTCAGCTGCAGTATTACAACGTGCTCGACGCCGTCCTCGCTCTTCCGCACACTCTGCGCACGTCCTTCCTTTCCTCGCCCATCCTGATCTCCCCGCTTATTCTCGGTATCCCTTCCTCTCATCTCACCTCGGGACCACAGCTGACCAACTCGATGATGCAGTTGCTCCCGTCATTCTCATCCTGCTCCGTGTCGCCTTTGTCCAAGCCCGAAAACTCATTGCGTCTCGAAAAGACAGGCATTCTATGAGCTATGTCGTGAAATGGGGGAGAGAGAGGTGCGGCACACTCCTGCTTCTCGTCCCTTGCGAGATACTGATGCCACACATTCCCATTTTCCCTCGCACCTCCTTCACCGGGAATTCAATGGTGTCATCGCTGCGCGTTTTTTCTGTCTCCCGCTCGATGTACCTCCTCTGCGTGCGTCTACGTGACCCCGGACTTTGGACGCACGTGTCGCCTTCTCCATTGCAGGTTGCACTTCACCCTCCCCCCGCCAGACACCAAGCTGGCGGCCATCCGGCATCAGCTCGCTGAATACACACAGCTTCCTCCGCAGTCTTTCAAGCTCATACACGCCGGTGCAGTCATGAAGGACGATAACGCGCCGAGTAAGTCCCGCGAGCCGCGTATTACAGCTTCTGTTCGGACTCTGTGCCTTGACTTGTGGAGCCATCGTCGCGCTTGCCTGTCCTCCGACTTGCCATCACTCTGAGATGCGCTGAATTCGTCACCCTTTGGTTGATTGCGAGCCCGTGGTTTTGCATGAGGCGTGGCGCCACTTGTGCTCCCGCCCACGCATTCAGTCCATCTATCACAACGCCCCCGCCTGCTATCATCGTCCGCGCTTCTCTGCTGCGTACGATCTGACGTCACAGACGGACTGTCCTAGTTTCAGCTTTGCGCCCCTACAGCTTCCGTCATACTCGACGTAGAATGTATTCCTGCTATCTCCACTCTGATCATCTTCTCTGATCTTGATTCTATTTTGTCCGTGTAATTGACTTACTCTCCTTTAGTATCTGCGTACGGTATCAAGCCTGGTTCGACGATCGCTCTTGTTGGGGGCGGAGAGGATCTTGAGCCATCCGGCCGCGCGTCTTCCAAACATAAAGAGAAGCCGCAAGAGCGCACCGAAGCTAGCATCGTTGCGCAGATCCGAGGCGAGCTTGATTCTGTGCGACGCACACTCCAACCCGACGTCGATGGGTTCCTAACTACGCTCAATCCCGATTACGTCCCGCCGTCCGTGTCGTCGGCTGCTCCACCAGCTGCAGCTGGTCGACGCAATCCTGATTTGGCACGGGAGCATATTCGGCTCGGCGAACTGCTCCTGCAGTCTCTCTTGCGGCTTGACGCGATTACCGCGGAGGGTGAGTGGGAGGAAGCCAGGCGCGAGCGGAAAGGCGCTGTTCGGGAAGTGCAAGCGCTCCTCGATCGCTTGGACGGCGGCTGGAGGAAGAGACCACAGACAAAGATCTGAGAGGTGCGAGGCTTATTTCAAGTCGGTGATTTAGGGATGTGATACCTCTACACTACGCGCTACACGGAGAAGAAACGTGTATCTACCCCATAAACGTATCTATAGACGTCTCTCTGACATGTCGCAGTGGGCAAGTGCCTCGGCGATACCAGCAACACGTACAAGACTCTATCTGGGTGCTCAATCTTGCGCGATAATGGTTTGGTTCGACCGTCATTCTACTGGGTCGCCGTTAGTCCCTAAGCTGATCTTGTTTTGATACTAGTCCTCCAGGGTGGCATCCTGTGCATGCTTGTATGCATGCTATGCAAGCCCAGGTATTTTGTCGATCTGACCTTCGGCCGCCTTTCAGAGAAACCTTCGTCCGTGGAGCCCTTTCTTAAAGTCAGAGAAGGTCCTGATGGATCTCATCGGTGCATCCGGAACATGGCCACTGGTCCGGCAAGAACGACCGTACGGATCACACTTGCAAGTCGTAACGACATCCGATCGCGCATTACCCGCGCACTCAGCAGCATCTGCCACACGCGGCCCTGCCTCTTGGGGAAGTCGACACGCCAGACATGTGCATGATTGGGCACATTCAGATCCCTCTTGGCTACACAGATCCCGGGGCTTGGGCTTGACTCCGCGTACGTACGCTTGCTGTAAGTGCTCGCGGTGGAAGCTCTTCATCGTCGGGTCTAATACCACGCAGCACGCCTTCGCTCTGATCCCCCAAGGCCCGCCCGGGGAACGTGGGTGCACGAGCCCCGGACCCCCACACCGTCGGTCCGTCCTCGTCCCCGTCCCCGTCCCCGTCCGTGCCCCAAAAGGTGCGCCCAACAGCCTCCGGCGCGCGCGTCGACTCCCAGGCAGCAGGGACCGCTGCGGCGGGACTTCATCCGAGATTCGAGAAGTGCGCACTGGGTGCCGTGGAGCCCCCCCCCCCGGCTGTGCGGTGCGTGCCTTCCCTGCATCTAGCTTGGCGCGCGCCCCGCGATGGCTGCCCCTCCCCCCAGTTCCCCGCTGCCAGCATGCTTCCCTTCGCGAACCCAACCCCGACCGCAGCCGACGCGCACATGTGCCGTGCTTATCACGGAGGCGCGAGGCGCCCGCAGGCGATCGGGGGGAAGGGGGAGCGTCCACGCCCGCCGGCTGCGCTATCATCATGATCACCATCAGCCGCTCATCATGCGGTGTGTTCTGATATCGTGCGTATCGCGCGCCGCCGCGCATGGGCTGCGGGAGAGCGCCCCCCACCGGGCCTGGGAGGCCCGCGCCCGCGCACGCACCCGCACCGTCCTTATGTACTGGCTGCGCCGCCGGAGAGGAGGGCGCCGCCGAGCAAGCGTCCTTCGACAGGACTCGCTTTCAGAGTCCAAACCCATCCAAGCGCGCGTGCCGTGCCCGTGGGTGGGCACCCTGCCTGAGGCACCGGAGCTCGCTCGATGCGTACTTGCAGATGTTACTTGCGTGTGCGGCGCACACGAAGCTCGTTCAGTGCGTACTTGCAGATGCTGCTTGCGCGGGGCCCGAGGCTCTCTGGTCATGCTCACGGTCTGACGACGACGCCCCACGACCCACGGGCCTGCGCTGCGCGACCCTGGCGGCGGGCGCCCCCCCC
>NW_012133260.1:14187-37999 GCF_000313525.1 Fibroporia radiculosa | reverse complement strand
GACCTTGCGGCGAGGCGGGATCTGGAGGAAGAGCACAGGGATGACACTGCCGACGACGACGAGCTGATTCCGGCTGCCGACGCACAAACTGTGCAGACACATGGTACCACCGAAGAAGATGTAGCGCAGATGGGAACCAACAAATCCACGGCCTCCAATGCGGAGGGGAGTGAGAAACCGAGACCACGATACCGGACTGGGACCGGACCATTTATGGCGCTCGACTTGCTTGCTCCTGGGCGGCCTCCGTATCATCGCTATCGCCATGATCTTGAGTCCTTTTTCTATGTCCTGACATATGTGTGCGTCACGCATCAGCCTGCTACTCAGACATTTTCGCGGATTGAAGAATGGGAAGACCCGAATATATTCACAATTGGCGAAAAGAAGCGGTCGTTCATCCTCAATGTGGAAACGTACTTGGACATCACCTCACGCGCCGATCCCGCTTACAAGAGGCTCATCGACGAATGGGTTTTTGCTCTCCTATATTTATTTGGAGGGCTCGAGGTCGACGGTCCCAATTTCCAACGCTTGCGCTTCAGTCTTTTGGCCGCGACTCGCGCCGAGAATGGAGCTATGATCAAATCCATAAATGACGATTTAAGGAAGCTGAGGGCGAAGAAAAATAATCTCGTTTCTTACGAGGCCTTCATGAAGTGTTTGCAAGCTCCGATCGACCACAATCCCTCTGAATGAGGACGCTGATTCATCTTACTTTTACACATAACTTATTCTCTACTACCATTCCTCATGTGTGTTCCGTTCCTAACCAAATATTAGATGGTGTGTATTAATGTCCTGGAGCATCCTGATGCCTTCATAGGCAGCACACTGTAGAATCATTTAGCTATCACTCTGGAGATCAATAAGTTCAAGCCCATTGATAAATGATGCCGAGCTGAGATGCGAATCATAATTGCTGTGTTCAGTCATCAGGGATCTGTGTTTGATCCAATGAACGCTGACAACTTACGATCTGTGTGCACTGGCAATAACCTCATATTGTCAAGTACGTAAACTTGCAACGACATCCCTTGTGAATCAGCGTCTCAGGCAATTAGTCCTTCAATACGCGGACAACTATTTCTCCAACATGTTGGCTTCTCCAAGTGTCAATAAGCAGCTTGGACGTCTTTAAATGCAAGGATGTCGTCGATCATCGGCTTCAGACCATTCGTAACGATCATGCGGTTCATCTCCTCGAACTTACGAATATACGATGTCAATTTGATATCTCGGGTGCTGTAGAGGGGCCTTGCTAAGTATGCGACCTAACCAGTATTCTACGCACGACGACCACTTGAGAGAGCATTATTTCGAGGAAGGCATTATTACCTACCTGTACATGATGCAACACATCAGCTCTCCGTGACGTCAGGTGTGAAGGGCGATCGTAACGCACCCAGAAACGAATCCAATCTCACGTATGTAACCACCGAAACGGACGCATTTAACCAACTTGTCGAACGTTCCCAACCCACACATCTCAATGATGCCGTCCACTCCCTTGCCGCCAGTCTGGGACAGGCCAGACAACTCTTCTCCGAGCTGTTACGAAGCTTTACAATTCATTGTAGCCTAAACCCTGTCGAGTATATGTTTTTAGTTCATGAGATTTTTTGCGCTGAGCTGTGCAGCAACCTCCAATTAGAACAAGAATATAAAGCATGGCGCTCTAGAAATCCTACGGCCGTGTGAAAGCTTCCTCGAATGACAGATGGGCGGGATCTCCACCGCAGACTATCCAGAACGATAAGTCTCTGAGTTCAAAATGCATGATCACCACATACGTGAGCAGGTACGATCTTGCACTCCGTGAGCAGCGCGTCGATTGCCCCACCGAAGGCGCTCCCCCAAATGTTTTTAACGTGTCTTGCCAAAGATGTGGTCGGTTGCAAAACTCGAGCAGATGTGGTCGCCCACAGCGACGATCTCGCCGGCCATATTCAGGCCTAGCGCAAGTCTCCTCAAACCGCTGAATAGTAAGGTCATATTGAAAGTGAAATAACTCAGTCGCCACAATATCAATAAGTTTCCGACACAGCTGTCGCCGTAGATGAAGTTTATGGATAAAGGTGGCATGTTTTTTGGAGCCTGGCCGGGTGGCCCGTGGAGAGTTGAGGAAGCATAGAATAGAGAATGGGTAGTTACTTTAAAGTCAAATCTAGGTGCGCACAGAACAGCACAATCAGTCTAGTTTCAAAAGGTCACTTCCGAAACTTACCGAAACGGCAAGGCGCATCGCGGCCGTACAGACTCGTGGACATTACGCCCTGACAAGATGCATCGACTTGATCATACACCGAACAGAAACATGGCCATAGCTTAAGTCATTGTAGATTCCAATGTCAAGAGTCTTTGAGATACAGTACATATATGCTCAATTTTTACGCAGTTGTTCCGAGGCAAAGGCAAATTCACAGCGGTAGTGCGACAGAAACTGAGCAAGCAAAACGCACTGAATAACAGTTAACATAAACAACTCACGTTCAGTATGTAATTATCTCTACACGCAATATTAGTAGACCTCTACCCTGTCACCTGCTCACACCCATGTATACAACCGTCAGTCCTTCGAGACGCGGACGACGACCTTCCCAACGTGCTGCTGGCTCTCTAGGTATTGGTACGCAGCGAGGGTGTCTTCAAACGCAAACACCTTGTCTATGACAGGCTTCAGGCCATTCTCAACAATAAGCCGATTCATGTCTTCGAACCTAGGAAAATTGTGCCCATTCAGTGGAGGGTGACCTGCGATTAAGCTGAGACTGACTGTGTGCGTGACCCTATAAGGATGCCTCGGAAAATAACCGCTCGACCAAGGATCAATCCGGGAAGACTATTGACATCACCCGCCTAGTGAAGTGTTAGCGGTTGAAATAAGGTTATAATCGGATGACCGACCCCAGCGACAAATCCGATGTCATTGATGCAGCCCGCAAAGCGAGTGCATTGCACCGACTTCAACATCGTCCCAGGCCCACCTACCTCGATGACATGATCCACCCCTCTGCCGTCGGTCTGTAGCGTGCATCAGACAATATGGCTTGACTCATCACTGAATGACCTCACAATTTTCATCACCTCCTGCTCCCAGTCAGGTGTCTTATTGTAGTTGATAAGGTGCTTCGCGCCGAGCCCAGCGGCAACTTCGAGTTTGCGGTCCGAAGACGAGGTAGCGATGACAGTGGCGCCGGAAGCAACGGCAAATTGCAAACCGAATATAGAGACACCACCAGTGCCCTGGACAAGGACCGTATCGCCGGCTTTGAGAGGTATTGGCCCCATAAGCGCATTGTACGCTGTCACAGCTGCGCATCTGTGCGATAGAGATGCTTTGCGATTATTACCAAAATCGAAAATGCAAGACACGAACGGTAGAGTAGAAGCTTCCTCATAATTGAGGTGAGAAGGAATCTTCACCAATGCCTAGGTGAATGATCAACATAAAGTAAGGACGGGGAGAGATATGGAAACACACACATGTGCAGGTAGAACTTTATATTCAGTCAATACACCATCAATCGGTGCCCCAAGCGCAGTCAGCTTAATTTCCTCAGTGGTATTACCGTAAATATGATCGGTGCAAAAATTCGAGCAAACACGGTCGCCCACGCTCCAGCCATGCACCTCTGTGCCCACAGCGATGATCTCGCCTGCCAAATCGGATCCGGGGACGACATTGTCTTTCATGCCGAGGGGGTACAAACCCTTGGCAACCACAATGTCGCGATACTGTGATCCACACCGATAAAACGGGCAATGAGTATGAGAAGCGGGGCGTGAATTACCTGTAGAGAAACCGCGTGGACCTTGACGAGAACCTCAGATGATTTCAGAGGAGGGAGGGCAGCTTCTGTCAAAGTGAGGTTGTGAATACCATCCGTCTGCGACGATCATGAGATGCGCGTCGTGGATCTGAGCTGCGTATCCACACACCTTTGGGAGACGGTACTCGCGGGTGGTCGTAGGGAGGGCCATGGCGGACACGGAGAGTAACGGACGACGAGAGAGGTGGATCGGGTGTCAGAAGATACGTCCTCCCTCACGGTTTCTTATGAAGAGACGGATCAGGCGGAAGGTGGGGCCAAATGGCTGAGTAGGCTGAGCGACACGGGAGGCCCGGAAGGGGGTGACAGCATGGGCGAATCAGAGGTAAGAGTAGTAACGCTGTGTGGAAGTCGAGCGTACCGGCTGATCCTGGTGGGCGATTGCCCTACGGGTGTATTGTTTCGCCTCAACCATTGAGACAGCTCGCTCGTCCTGCCAAGGACTAGAATCGTCCGCGGTAAGGATGCGCACCGAAGACGTGCTGACCAGCGCTGGCTAGCGGTGCATGCTATAGGAAGATAGCAGGATCTGTGCAACCAGTAAGCAGAGCAGGTCTGAGCGTGATTCGGACGCAATGCGCAGCGGATGTACCAAGGCTTGCGGCGGTGTGAACGGGCGAGAAGGCAAACGCGTTTGGTGAGAGTCTCCTTAGCGCTCTCCATGCGACCGGCGATTTGTCGGCTCTCAGACTGTGCGAGCCTCCAAGTCGCCGCGTCGTCCTCGACACCGTCCTCGACGTCGGCCTCGACGACATCCACGACGCCGACCCTCCTTTCGTCGTCTGCAATGTACGCGCAGGGCCAGTCACGTCCCTCCTCCGCTTATCTTCCCGACACCGCCCCCCAGCGCCCATACACCGAGTATGACCAGCCCGACGCCCAACAGGACGCTCAGTATACCGCTCAGTATGCCCGCCACGGTCGTCCTCCGCGTTCATCATCCATGCAGGGTCGCTCTCCCTCGCGGCCAGCGCGGTCGTCCTCCCGTCCTCCGACGCAGTTTGAGCCCCAGTACGATGCCTACGCATATGACCAGGAGCTGCCGACACCGCCGGACCAGGATGCGGATGATTTTTATACCGCATCTCAGACGAATCTCTACGACGAACAGCCGTATCCAGCACAGTCTATTGCTCCTCAGTCCGTTCGCGCACCCTCACCGCCCCCCGCACCCGTCCTCGACCACTCTCATCTGCGCCCAGGCAACCAGGCAGCTCTCCTCTCCCATGAGCGCACGCTCGAGCTTTATCGCGCCAACGCAAAGAAGACGCAGGATCCAGACCTGCAGTTCGAGTTCGCCGTTTTCATGATTGATGCATCGAAGAATATGCCCATCCCCGAACCCACGCCTGGCAATGTGATGGACGTTGAGAAGGCCGTCCAGAAGCGTGAGGACCTCATTCGTGAGGCCACATCCCTCCTCAAGCGTCTCGCGGATCGCGGCCACATGCCCTCCCAGTACTTTCTCGCAGATTGCTACGTCAACGGCATCGGCACACACAAGAGCCGCCAGGACTTTGATCGCGCCTTTCCGCTCTTCGTGCTCGCCGCCAAACACGGCCATCCCGACGCTGCTTACCGTGCAGGGACGTGTTGCGAGAATGGCTGGGGCTGCCGCCGTGAGTCTGCGAAGGCCATACAGTTCTACCGCAAGGCTGCGGCCGCCGGGCACCCCGGTGCCCTCTACCGTCTGGGTATAGCCGAGCTTAACGGAGAGCTTGGAATGTCCAAGAGCCCCAGGGAAGGTGTCAAGTGGCTCAAGCGTTCCGCCGAGCACGCTACCGCCGAATATCCGCACGCCCTCCACGAGCTCGCGCTTCTTCACGAACGAGGGATCGACAACGTCCTCTTCGTCGACTATGAGTACTCCGCGGAGCTGCTCGCACAGGCCGCTGAGCTTGGATATGCACCCAGCGCGTACCGCCTTGGTGAGTGCTATGAGTATGGCAAGATGGGCTGCCCGCAGGACCCAGCGCTTTCGATACATTACTATGTGCGTGTCCAATGCGCTAGAACTCCCTCTATTTAACGTCATAGCTTCGATTTTTCACTCTTCGTAGAACATTGCCGCCCAGCAGAATCACCGCGATGCATGCTTCGCATTGACCGCATGGTACTTGGTTGGTTCGCCCGGTGTTCTGCCCCAATCAGATACAGAAGCATACCTCTGGGCACGGAAGGCAGCCGAAGCGGGCCTCGTGAAGGCGATGTATGCGGTGGGATACTTTCTCGAAGTAGGCATTGGTACAGAGCCCAACGTGACAGAGTGCGTCCCCGTTTGTCTCTCTCCTTCCCTATGCTGTCGCATCCTAGCTGTCCTCCGACGCTCCTGGGTTGTCACCCTCCCCCTAGTAATCACCGACTGCTATTTATGCCGTGATGCTTCTCTGTTTCTAGGGCTACGACTTGGTACAAGCGGGCCGCGGACCAGGGCGACCGACGTGCCTCCCAGCGGCTCAAGGGCGGCCCCGTGCCCACGCCCGGTGGGCCGGGCTCCGTCCTTCACCGAAGTGCGAGCGACGAAGTCTCCACGTCAGCGGCTGGCAAAGGCGGGAAAGACAAGGACTGTATCATTATGTGAACACAATGGGTGCGTTATGCAGCCGGTACGTGGACATCTACATATGGCATACATAGACCCGGACAACGCAGTGGACAAGTATTGTAGGCGACCTCTTTATTCAGCATTCCCTTCCTCCTTACATAAGACATAAGTCGCACTCGACAGTGTCGTACGTTCGTTTGTCGCTGCCCTACAACATATTATTGTATTGGTTTAATGGACAGACTATCCTAAAGTACCAGCTCGGGCTAATGGAATGTAAGCTACCGTGCATCGCAAGAACAGGAAGTCCAAGACATTTCTCCATCAGATTTTCTTTCAATGGCATTCTCATTTGTGACCGTCGCGGCGATCAAGTTGCTGAGTTTGCCTCCGCCTTGATAGCCGCTAAGTAGGTCGCAGGATTGTCAAATTGTCGAGTACCTGCCATTATGTGCAGAACATAGCCGGAAATGATTTTCACTATCACCCGTGAGTACTAGGACCCATACCTAGCTATCAAGCTGGATATTCATAGGCGGGATACTCAGCGTAAACGATAATACCGTAAATATGAGACGACGAATAACCATACGGCTCCCTGAGCCCCTTCAAGCAATCTATGCCATTTAAATTCAGAACTTCGTGCGTAGAACAAAGTATAGATGATGCCGACCACCGTGCATGTTCGATTTATAGCGGGCAACGCTACGGTGTCGAAGAAAACACTTCTGCAACTTGAATCCAAGGTACTCAAGGCCGCCGATTCCGCATCAACATACTAAAAGGCCCCGAGCTTCTAGCGGATATTTAGGGTGGAGTCGTGGTCTTCTGAGTTCAGTCGAGCACTCAGTCCAGTGCCCACTTCCTCTTCTCACCTACCACAACACAATATATTATTATATTCTTTATCTGATGGGCAAAATCTCCCAAATACCAGCCTGGATTGATTGAACGTATGCTACTGTGCATCACAAGAACAGGAGGCCTCCAATATTCAGTGAATTTTCCCTCAATAGCATTCCCACCTATGCCCCCCCACAGCAAGCAACCTGTTGAAGAGCTCGTCTCTGCCTTTGATGGCGGTCAGAAGACAGCTTTCACCCGCTCTATTTTCTATTTCCAGCCCGTCGAGCACCTCCCGCTGCAGGACCCAGCCGATGACCATCTTCCCCTTCCACCCGTACCCGCCAACCTTCCTCAGCCCTTGAATGTCCGCAAGCGCGATGGCAAACACCGGGGGCGGGGCATCCGTGCCCGCCGTCGTCTTGCCCGAAACGGTCAATACGGCACCGGCAAGCTCCCTGCCGAGGCCTTTCTCCCAGATGAACGACACGAACGGCGACGCCGCACTAGTAACAAGCACTACATAGCCACGTTTCCCGTGAAAGCGCGCTGCATACGTTGTTGGGCCGTCGCCCAAGCCCACCCGGCTGCCCGTAGGACCGTTGACGACGATGCTGGCTTTAGCTTCCGGCACAACGCCTAGCCGCCGCTTCGCAGCCTCCGAGCCCAGCTTTGCCTTGACGTGGTCCAGGCTGAGCGCGCTACTCACAGTAGCTTTGCTTGTCCCCTTGATGAAGCGCATGAATTTACCACTGGCAGTCCGCTTGGTTCCTTTGTCTTCGTTGTCCGCATCTACGGCCCTAGCCGAAGCTGTCTCTCGGCTTGCGCCTTCTACCGCATAATTTGACGCATCGAACTCGTAGTCGTGCTCTTGTACCGCTATTTCTGGGTTATCTGCATACTCATCGGATGTATCCGTCACTTTGTTAGTGGAGGGCGGCGGAGGTAATGGCGTCTGGGCCGCCTCTGCAAGACGTAACAGTGTAAGGGTGAGTTGCGCATTCGTAGGCACTCCCTTGAGAATCGATCTAAGAGAGTGTAAGTCATCCAGATTTGATCAGCATGGAGAGTACAAACGAACCTGCGTAGCTCCAGCAACTCTCGCCAATTTGGAAAGTGCTGCGTCAGCCAGTGCGCAAAACGAGTCATGAGTGGTTGTCCAAAGACACCGAATCCGATGCCGAACGTGCCCGCCTTCACAAATGCCGCCGATCGAATGACAGTCGTTGCCAAAAGGAGCGGCAATACAAGCGACGCAAGCCTAAGGCGTGGCGCATGAGAGAATGGCGGAGCAGGAGACAGTGCACTGGGACACCGATAAGTCAGTGAGGATCAAGCTACTACGGTCACAAACAAATATTTACTTGCTGAACCGCTCCCATGTGTCAGTGATGTCAGCCAGAATCCGCATCACCGGACGAGCTTTCTCCCACAGGGCCATCTCCATATGTTGCTTGGTAGCATCGTGTTTACCGTCTAGCCGAGCGCCATGCGCCACATACTTTGCGTCAACAGTTGAAGATGCAAGGTCAGTTGGCTCCGGGAAGGAAGCTCCTACACCGCCTTCCTCATGCTCTCCATTTACGCCCTCGTCGGCAGACACTGAATCAGGGGCTGCCTTCTGACCGGTTGCGGCACCAATGGCTAAAGACGCGACCCCAGACACAAAGTTTGTCGCCTCTTGCTCGACAGCTTCTCCCTTGTGCGCTTCTGCGGCCCCCGTGAGGCTATCCTCGCTACCAATTGTACCAGCGCGGGGCACTTGCAAATTTCCGGACGTCGTACTTACAGCGGAAAGGGGAGCTGGAGGAAAGAGAATACGACGAGCCGGAGGATGTAGTATGAGAACGAGAAGAGTGATACTGATCAGTGCACCCAGGAGATTGCTGTACCACGCAAGATAGTAAGCCTGGATGAGATGTCAGTGATAGCAGCTGAGTAGTCATAAGACTGTACAGACAAGGCAGAAGCCAGTAGTGCGGCAGGGTTCGTTCCATGAGCGGATGCGGGCGAGATGCTTTCCGAACGCTGCCATGCTCACTATCTGTGATGCATCATAGAATAGCTTGAGCAGGAGGAAATACGAGTATAAAACATACCACGGTCATATACAGTCTTTCGAGATGAGCGCGGAGTTTGTCAGGGGAGAACTCTTCGTCCTCGGAGAGCTCGAGGTCGAGCTGGCCCGGGGGCGGGTCCAGGATTGCCTTTACGTGATATATTTGCTACATAAAAAAGGATAAAACATAGATATTTGCGCTTCGCAGTTTTTTTAGAGATGTGCACACCTTATTGAATCGCCGAATAAGGGTGAAAATATCTTCGTTCGTGAGCCCGTTAACAAGTGTGGGGGGCAAATGGCCGAGATCTTTGTTCCATCCAACATCCCTTACTTCCGGGTCTTTCAGCTCGAGCTGGGCGTCTGTACTAAGCTCAGGGTCCGGTGGGGGCTCGACCGTCTGTGCTACCACGTTGGCATCGGATTCGAGCTGAGGTGCGCCGTCAGGAGCGGCTATGATAGATGTCTCCAGCTGTATTTGGTCGTCCAAAGGATTGTCTGTCGGGGTTGTGCTTGCGTCCATTGCGGGTGGTCAATACCGGACCTGTGGCGCGAGGCAGGCAACGTTTGAGACATATTGCTCCCTCTACTGGTGAGCAATTGGTGGTGCAAAGACCGGGTGACGTCACGAGGCCCGTTTAACGTTGGCTTAATGGTAAATTAACGCCGGCCCTCTCCTCGCACCATGAAGTCACCACCCACCTTTAATCCATCCTTGAAGCCAACACATAAAATAAATACTAGTGGACTGAAAACCGTGCGGTAAAAGCGTCTCAATCGGACACGAATTCAGCGTGGACGACAATGCAACGATCGAAGAAAAAAAAACGCTGAAGCTGACGGTGAACAGGACATCGCACCCCTTGTACAAGCGAAGGGAAATTAGGCACAGGAATGGCAATGCAGTCAAGAGTAAGAAGGGGCTGCGCAGGTGGATGTGGAAGAGACGGACTTGGAGCTGAGAGGAGATCTCCCCGGTAACCCGTCCATAGGGTTACGCAGCCGGCGCGAGCTCAGAATTGGTGCGCCTGCGCTTCCTGAAGTTGACCTTCAAATTTCTGGACTCTCAGGCTTTGGCCTTTTACACTGCAATTTTTGCACAGGGATATCGATATCTTTATTCCTGATGCCCTCTCCTTGAACGTTAAGTTTTCGACAATTCTTTGCTTCGTGCTCTCTTCGTGTGCGCCACCTCAGAACAGCGATGAGCGGGCTTATGTCTTTCACGCCTTATCCCTGACGTCTGGTTTCTGGCTATAGAACTAGGGTTGCATTTTGCTTTGAAGGCCAATTTCTGAAGGTTGCCCAGAGGAGACCAGGTTCCTAGTGGATTTTCACCAGGCTCTATGGGTTCCTTTCATGCACATTGTTCCGAATCTGACTCGGATTACCTACATGCATAATTCGAGGTTGCCTGGGATTCTGATGCTCAGTTTCACACACGATATACGGAAGTTCAAGTTATCGATACGCTGGTTGTATTTCGTGTTGGCCTTTATTAATTGACAACCTCCGTATCACGAGGTTTCGCCGCTATCGGACGTTATATCCAGCATCTAGCCTCGTGCGATTCTCATGTGAACACTTCCCATGGGATATCTGACAACTCAATAGTTCCATCGAGCTTCCAGCAACGAGGCCATGGATTATCAATGATGGCGGTGCTTGATCGTCGACCACTCGTACTTTGTCGATGCTTATAGAATCTCGATTCTTACATCACTCTGTCTCTTTGAAAGATGCCAGGCAAGGCTATGTATACAAATGTGAGTAAAGTCTCATCCTTCAGCGTTCTTTGCCAGTCTAGAATCACAATTGTAGATCCCAATTTCCAGTAATCAGCCAGCCTGCTCCTATGTCAATCTCTCCTGAAACGGTTACTGTAGTCGGTGAATCGGCGTAAGTGAGGAGCCTACTATTTGTGTTGCTCGCCATCTAACGTGTACCTGCGTGATGATTATGATTCACTGAGGTATGTCATCTGGTTGTAACGAATGACTTGTAAGCTGATACCTAAACCCCTCACTTTGCAACTGTTTCTGAGTACTTGTCAAGCTCACCGCCTCAATTTTCCATGATTACCAATATTGAGTGCGACGAAATTATCCTCTCCATTTATATGCAGCTGAAACTTACAATTAGTGCGCAAAATTTGGAGATTGCTACATCCAATCAGGGGGCACAGACCAATGAATACAACAATCCTTTTTTTTATTACCTTCAATGTTCACTCAGCGTTAGGGTCCTGACTGGAAAGCGTTTGAGACTCCCTACCCATGCCAGTGGAACTCAGGCACTCGGTTTCGCCCAAAATCATGAAAGAATTTTCACGCTTGTGGCCACTGCCGCGATCGCTGCAACCTGCCACATCATTCGTTGAACGCATGAATGAAACCCATGATCTCGCCAATATAAACTACGCGATAACAAGCTGGGATATTCTTGCACAGCTTATGAAAGTGACTCATTCATTACATGTTGAATATTTGGGTGGTCTCGCCACGTCACTCGTGTTGCGCAACGAACATTTCAGAGACGTCGATGACATTGCAGCGGTGATTGTGGCCATCGACGAAATATTAAGACCAGTAGAAGACAGCGATCCTAAAAGGCTTGTCTTTATGCATGAACTTGGCACCTTGCTTTTACAGCATTTTGAGCGGCTCGCCGACATTTCTGATATCGACGAGTCGATCCCGGCGATGGAAGGTCTAGTACGGCTCACTCCAGACGATCATTCCGACAAGGTTGGCGCTCTGAATGGCCTCGGAGAATCGGTGATGACCCACTTCTAGTGCTTGGGCGACCCCATCGACATCGATAGATTGATTTTGGTGACGGAATACGTAGTTCGGCTTACCCCAGATGATCATCCTCACAAGGCCAGCGCACTGCGCAACTTTGGTAGTTCACTGCTGACTCGCTTCAAACGCCTGGGCAATCTCACGGATATTGACAAAGCAATTACAGTGCTGGACGATGCAGTATGGCTTACCCCAGGTGACCATCCACACAAGGCTGGCCATCTGGTGACTCGTTGTTACGCCGCTTCGAGCAATCGGGTCACATTGAGGATATTGACGGATCAGTTCTGGTGTTGGAGGAAGCGGTGTGGCTCACTCCAGATGATGATCCCGACAAGGCTCGTTGTGTTACTAACTTTGGTACCTCATTCTCTCGTCGGTTCGAGTGGCCGGGCGCGACCTCGCAGATCTAGACAGGTCAATTCCACTGCGGAAAATGCGTAAAGGCCAGGGCTCATTGCCAGGATCCCTGGATATCTGCAAGTAGACATCGACGAACTCGTTAGCAAAACTCATGTTCGCGTAAGCCCTATTGGAAGCGTGAGGCAAGAGGGAACGAGGAACGAGTCAGAAAGAATGATGATGATAATTTGGCCAGACGATGGAGCGCTTCGAATCCACACTCGCAGGAAGGGGAGCCAAGGGGGAGCAAAGCTACATTGCACCCTCTTGCGCTAGGGCGGGACGAGTCTTAAAAGGAAAGAGCTGCATAGCGTTGAATGCAAAACGATAACAGCGCGACGCCAGATCCATTGTGAAGCTCGAACAATCCACTGTGTAAGACCAGCTTTTTGAGCTTAGGCACCTCTTCCGAGCATCCTGCGCACCGTTGCCCCAGGAGGAGCCAGGAAAACCGGTCTCGGATTTTTGAGGGTGGTACTCGCCGCCTATTTTTATCTCTCCAGGATACGCACTGAAGATCTCACAGCCGACATTGAAACAATAACAGAATCACTGCACCTACCTGCTACTTCCATGCCGAATGTCGCCGGACATTGAACAGGATCACAAGCCCCACAAAATTTGCCTCACGGGATGCTTGATAGTCAGGATTGCGACGGTGAGTACATTACGAGCATCACCTATCCACTCCTTCTCTCCATTTTGATTTGATTCCGCAATCCTTGAGCATGTTAACAGCCGTCGCTACCCGCCTATTGTCATCTTCACTCTGTTTGTCATTACCTCTGTTATCGTCGCCTTGGAGAACGTATCCAAGAAGATACATACCAGGTTTTCCTCCAGGATTGTGTGCGTTCGCGATAGTATCACGAATAGCAAAGCATAATGCGCATGACCGACGCATATATGACCGACGCATATATGACCGACGGACGCGGAACAAGAGCCCCTATCTTGAGCATGAAATCCGACGGAAAGGAAAGTGGGAGACTGAGAGCCTGAAGACTACGAGAGGCCATGCCGATGTCTTCATCGGGTACCACGTTACGATAATGGCGAACTAGGAACAAATTGGTGCATTCGAACTCGGGGAGCAGACGTCTATGGCATGTTCCGCAACTGCCATCCCGGTATTCTGCAGTTTTCGGAGAGCAAGTTTCACCAGTTTTACGGGTAAATAATAGTAGTCTAATGGCGTATGTAACTTAAGTATGGTTCAAGAGAGTTTCCTCGACGGGTTTAAGTATAGAGAAAGACCCCTTCAGGTGGGGCCGCCGGTTCAGACAAGCGGCTGCTGACTAAGCGGAAGCCAATAGCCCGGTACTAAGTCAGTATTCAATATTCATTCAAGTTAGCACTACACCTCTGTACCGTCACATTCATGGCTGCAATAATCCCCATTACAACGTCTCCTGGACACCATGCTAAAGCGGCACATATTCTCTCCAACTGCCTTCAGCAGCTTGAATTACCACATGCATTCATCGGAGGTTTTGCATGGTCGCTGCTAGGCAGCCACCGGCCAACAGAAATAAGCCGCATTCTATTATCCCCTCGCAATACATAAGTCTTGATACTGTCCGCTCTAGTACGACATCGATGTGTTGATCAAAGTCGGAGACAACGTCAATCTTCACAATTTGCGCGAGACGCTCTCACTATTGGACGCGCACTTTGCATCTGCAGGGATCAAATTCTACTTCGTGCAAGTGCGTCTCCAATAATGCTCTTGCGTACTTATTTTGGGCCGGATTGATTGTGACCTGGTATTACTACGCAACTGATTTGCTTGTTTTAGGATCCGCTGAACGATGCACAAGGCGACGTCCTCAAACAGCTGCAGATGCGGAAGAATAACGTGGTCATCGAGACGCTGCAAGCAGGCACCCTTGGCCTGCCCCAGAATCCCGAGCCGCGGTTCATCATTGAGCGTGACGGATGCTGTACGCCCTTGTCGTCTTCCTCTCTTGCACATCCCAATATGACTCCCAACTCCAGCAATCCCAATCCTCCGCCCATCAGTGCTCATCCTGACCAAAATGAAGCGCTGGTCCCATAACTGTGATTCGATGCGGCCGAAGACGGTACAGAAGAACGCCTCCGATAAGGCTGACATCGATTTCCTAGTCCGCTGGCTTGCTGAGTACGGCATGATGATTGAGTTTGAGCTGTACGAGGGCAAATCGAAGGACCAGCTGCTCGACTTCGTCAGGCAGTTCCGCAACCGGTTCGCGGAGGACGAGGAACTCATGGCAGATCTGAAGAAGACACTCAACCCCCACGACTGGGAGCTCCTATGACGTGCTGAATGGCATTTTGTGTAAGTTTCAAACATAAACTCTGGTTCACTTTCAAATATTTTGCAGTGATGGCCTGTCAAAGCCTGTACCACTTCTTGGAGTCAGCACACAAGCAAATCGACGGACGAACCGAGAAGGCGTTGAGCATTCCATATACACGAGCGCGGAAGCCTCTGTTGTATCCTGCTCCTGGGATGAGCAGCAAACAAATCTCTATATTTGGCTCACTACGGTACGGATTCTGTTCTTGCCATGACACGAACTGAGAAATAGACATGGGAGCTTGAGCAATGAACGCAAGGGCAGATATTCAGTCTGATCTCTAAGTGCAAGTTGGCCATTTGCTCACGGGGAGGAATGTTACTGTCTTCCTCGAGACCTGTAAACCGCGGCTGGCGTAGCATGACGTATGTAGCAGAGATGTTGCGGTCGGGCTATTCAGTAGCCCGATCAGAACGTGAGGAGAGCGCGTCCAATGAAGCTTACTTCTGGGCTCCTTGGGAACCTGCGAGTGAACGTTGGCAAACTCAGTAGCGGTAATCACGATCTCTTTAGCTTACATTTAAACATAAGCAGAGGGAGAGTGAGAGCTACGGTTGGAGAAAACGAATCAGGAGCAAGCAAAACCGTATTGCACCCTTCAAGCCCCTATTTCCATTGTGGTCGGAACGAGGATGCATGGCAACACCCTGCAGAGCGAAGGCTGCCAGCAGATGCTGTGACACAGCCATCGCACGTAAAGGTGGAACTAACTGATGCAGCTTCATGCGTCTCTTAATAGTGTTGAGTGTCGAGTTGCAAGCCGGCCGTCCATTGCCGTGAAAAAAGCTGCAACTTGTGATCTAGACTGAGAAGGCTCATCTCGACTTAGCTGGTATCCTATTGGCGTACAAAATCTGCTTTATATTAGCTCTGCGACGGTAAATACCTGACATGCCCGTCTCCCGTAACAATGCTTGCTAGAGCATCACCCATCCACTCCTCGTCTTCTGCCCATTCCCGCTTAATTCCCCAATTCCTGATGACCTGGACGGCCGCCGTTACCCGTCTGTTGTCGTCTTCACTCTGATCTTCATCATCACCATCGGCATCTTCAAGAGTATATCCTAGAAGATGGTACATGATTAGCTCCGACATGTCTGCCTCTAGCATCGTCCGCATGCGACAGTATTGTGGATAGCAAAGCATGATACGCATGATCGACGCAAACACAGCTGAAGGACGTGGTACAAGGACATCCAGGCATCGAGATGGAGATAAATGAAGTGGTGGCGCTTTGGAAAGCTCGGGGAATTGTATAGAGGCGAAAGAGAGAGGGTACAGAACCAGGCGCTGAATTGAAGAAGGCGCTGTGAAGTGCGATATTCGATAGAAGTGGCCTCTTGCGACCATATCGCTCTCCACCTTGAGCATGAAATCCGATGGAGGGGACAGTGGAAGACCAAGAGCCTCGAGACTACGAGAGGCCGCAATGATGTCTTCGTCGGGCACCGCATACGAGTAGTCCTATCAAGCGTGTGAGCGACATACGCGAACTTAGAATAATTAGAATTGCTGGATTCCTCACCCTTACTAGACGGGGAACACCCATGCGCCTGAGAAGCAGTGCACCCCACTCCACAACCTCTATCCCGGCATTCTGTAGTGTCTGTAGAACCAAGTCCACCACTTCCTCAGGCAAAGAATAACTGTCAAATGGTGTTTGCGAGTAATAGTTCAGAAGAGATTGTTCAACGGGTTTATCGGGGAAACCATGAGGATGAGAGGCCGAAGGAGTGCAGATCATACTGGTGGTGGTAGTGGACAAGTTGCAGACGCTCTAAGCAAGCTCCAAGTAAAGAATAAGTAGTGGCTGACTAAGCTGTATTATAATAATAGGCGCTGAGGCTGTGCAGCTGTGCATTGCACAACGCACTCGAGACGATATCTATCGCATTCTCGTGAAAGACAAACACAATTTGACAATGGGGATTTGTGTTGGAGCTATCAAGAATCGTCGAACAGAGCGCGATAGATAAACTCCAGGATGTACACATACATGCATGGCGATTTACACGACCTTAAATCCAGCGTACTACTATAACAGTGCGATCCGAAAGCAGCAAACGAGCGAAACTCACTAATGGGGTATATAAAAGCATGAGCACGATGCGAGGACGGTATGCGTGAAATGGTGATAGTACACTAGAGTCGTACATTAGTCCAAACGCCGCACACTTCACAGTGTGCGAGACATGACATGACATAATATAGCATAGTGTGAGTATCAGTCTTCTTGCATCTCTTGCAACTTCGATGGATCGAACCGATGTACTGTCTCTATCGCTTCCGAGCCTCGTCGCGCAAACACAAGCTATCATACAGCACGCACGCAATGAACATCACGCTTGGGGCAATTCACTTCCGACTCGAGCACTCACCATGTACGGATTCGCGGTAGACCCTGTCGTATCCGCGAAAACCTCCTCTTTTGTAACGGCACTCACTTCCGAATCGTTGTACTTGAACCACTGCTCCGGGTGTTCCGGCAGGTTGCGAGAGTAGAAAAAGTAGTGTCCCCAAGATGGCGACGATCCACGGTGGATGAATACCGATGTCAGTTCATATGCCGCTGACCTATCGCTTTGCCACACATCCTCGATCTGCGCCTTCAGCCGGGTCACTGTATCCCGCTCTTTCTCTAGAAGCTGCGTGACGTGATCGCTCTCGCGTCGCAGCTCAGAGAGCAGGGAAGCAGTGACCTCTGGAAGAGGAAGGATGCTTTGCTTGGAGAGGAATTCTGCTGTGGCGTTGAGGGCGGGCGGGAAGGGAGCATACTGTACGGGTATGAGCAGAATGATCAACATAAAACAAAGTAAAGGCACGTGCTTTGTCTTGAGCATAGCGCTGTATACGGTCACGACTTGCGTTCAGCTCGGCCTGTATAGACTTTGCACGAGCTTTCTTCTCCGGATTTGCACTATCGAGGAACCGATCCACGTAAAGCGTATCCCCATACTTGATATATGCCTGGGACTTGTATGCCTGTTGGGTTTCTCGGTCGAATTGCACTCGCTAGGATATTTCATAAGCCGCCGCAATCAGAGCCGGTACATGAGGGTACTGGTACCTGTAGCTGTATCTGCAGTAAAGGAGGCAGGTCAACCAGCGACACCTCCATTCGCTTCTTGGATCCCTGCACTTCAACAACGTCGTCGAAATATCTGGCCAATCCGTCGTATAGATCGAATCCCTCATCGGACACATTCACATGGAGGTGAGAGAACAAGTCTTCTTTCTCATGGGTCGACGATTTATGCCTTGTATCGTCGTATGATTCTAATGGAGTCAGACGTTGTCGCTTTTTGCCATAAAAGAGTCTGTTGACCAACACACTATCAGCAGAAGTGGTCCATAATCGGACTAAATATTTACCTCTTGACTACACTCGTCTTGTCATCATCAGCACCGGCGATTTCTTGGAAGTCAAGCAGTGCCGTCTCAATTTGAAATATACAGTTGTCCATACACTCGGATACGTCGTGTTGTTTACCTTGCAACACCGGATAAATCTCAACCGCGATATATAATGAATAAGAGGTACCCACCAAACATCATTACCGAATCATCCGTCTGTCGGGGTTTTCGCGATGGTAGTGGTGGCGGCTTTGAATCCGACTGAACACCTCGTGAGTCGGGATCAGCGATCTCAATATCACTATCTCGACTAGGCGACTTCATTTTTGACGATGACGCGATTGACTGTTCAGATCGACTTTGAGGCGGAATATCTGACACAGGTGAAGCTGTCTCTGGTTCGAATTGCGCAGTGGTATCGGTATCTTGCAATGCTGATGGGCTGTCTACGTCCATGGCCGAATCGCCGTCGCGAGTTCGTTTTCCCAGTACACTTCCTGTTGGGCTGTCGACAGGGGAGGAAGAAGAACGGTCATATGCTGGGCGGGGGGGAGCATCGTCTACGAGAGTAGCATCTGTATCATTGGACGCGTCGGTACCTGGTCTGTCCATGTCATCTTCTTCCTCATCTTGTGACGTAACAAGAGCAAGCTTCGCCAGATCAATGGTAGGCGTTACAGCAGGAACATCACAATATTCCAGATTCCAAAAGAGGTCCGCAAGTTGGTTGACGACTATTGATGTGGATCAGTTATAACATGTTAGCAATCACCCCAAGCACCTCACACTTCTTGGAACGCAGAATCTCTCTTCGCGTGACCAGTCTCCCACCGACACGATGCCGCTTGAGATCGTCGTCAGTAAACTTGCTGTCATCAAGGTCCTTAACGCTTGAGTTAGCAAAAGGTGTGATTGCAGCACGCAGGTCTTTGATGGTATAGAAGTACTACGTTTCCCAATCAGTTTATATATCTACAATCTCACCGTGAACACTCACCTGCAGCAATGAGTTTAGGTAACATGTGTTGCCTAGTTGATTCAACCCACGCGGCATATCTGCGTTGTTCACTTGCGTGGCATCACCGGCTTAACAAGGCTCAGCGCGTTGCACACTTCGTTCAAATACCAAATGCTTACGATCCTGACCAGTGACAAGGAATTGGCGCAATCTCTCACTATCGGTCGTCTCCGCGATGACGGTCATGGCCTCTCGCATCTTGTCCAGCTGGCTCGGCTGGTCCGTAATCTGCATGCCGATTAGCCACACGTTGGAAAATGCCAGTGGTGTAACGACCGACCCGCATGAGAAATATAGTCAACAGCATGGACTCATCGACGTCTTTGGGCACCTCTAAAGTTGAATAGGCCGCCTCAATTGTCATTCCTGTACCCCGCTCCTCCTCCCATGCCTTCTTCAGCACTACGCTCCCTCGATCGTCTGCAATCCACCGCAGAGCATCGTTGAGCTCCAGGCGCATCTCGCTTCCTCTCTCGATGTCACGCCACGCTCGCCGTCGTGCATTCCGCCATGCCTCCAGCACAAACTTGTCGTCAACATCCCGATCAAACTCGACCCCTAGCTCGCCGTCCTTGCCGAAACCGAGCATCACGGCAGCCTGTTGAAGGTCGGCGTTCGTGTACCGACCTCGCCCACGTTCTTCCACGACCTGCTGCTGTAGATCTGAGGCGCTCTCGCCACCATTATACAGTGCTTGTACAAGGAAGTAAAAGCTAGAGAAATATGTCGGCGTATTTGCCGGGTTACAGCGGCACTGTGCAAAGTACGCAAATGCGAGTAACTCTGACGAGAGGATCAGTCAACAAGCTGGATACTCAGCGTCTCCGTACTCGCCTTGAGAGTACGTAGCCGGCGTCATACCCAGTACGCGCCAGTGGCTGTCCAAATCTTCCACGCCGACGAGACTATCTGGAAGCATGCCGCGCGCAACTGCAGACAAATCAGCAAGGACATCGATCAGAATCATGCATCCGCTTACGCTGACTGCTGTGTGCACCGATCCCAGTCAGACACATTGTCTGCGCATCCGATACTTGCACATGCAGGTCTCGCGGATGATATTCTCCCGAAGGGTCGTCTGGACAATGTTGCATTCAGTGCCCTCGACGTGAAATAAAAGACTCCAACGCACTCGACTTTTGGTATATCATCAACCACGCGCTTATCTCTGCCCACGCGCGCAACAGCGTTGTCCGCACCTGCTTACCCTCCACCGTCGTTGGATCAATCTCTGGAGGCTGCAGCGCTAAGCCGCGCTCCTTGTCCTCACCCATCGGCGCCGTATGGAACATGAGTATGTCGAATATCTTGCGCCTGTATATCATCAGATATATACGCATTGCACAAACCATGCACGACGGACAACCGCTTACAACGTGCTGTTCCACCCGACCTTCTGCTGAAACCTCGCTCCAGATACCATTAGCAATCGACGCTCGTCCTTCCACAGCCGATTCTCAATGATCCTGTCAGACGTCAGCCCGATACGACCCATACGTGGATCCGGCTTACGAAAGTATCGTCTCCCAAGCAGACAGGACGGACGCCTTGGGCGTCTTGTCTGGTGGTGGGTGTGAAAGCTTCTGTCGCGTCAGCTTGTCAACCAAATCAACAGGGACCACCCCGGGGATGATGTCCGACACAAGACAGTACATCGAACACTGGCAGCACAAGTAGAGATCCAGCATTGTGTCGTCTCGCATGAACGGCGGGTTTAGCGTGCGCGCGTCGATTGCCCTCTCGTAGCAGTGCCAATGGTGCGTCACGTTCGCTTGCCCAAATGGCTGCTCGCCGTCGCCGACACAGGAGGTCGTGCGCTTCCGCCGTGCAAGGTCCGGCAGGTCATAGTCCTGCGTCAGCTTGGGGACAACGGACGACGATCGCCAAATAACGAGCACCCAACCATTGTGCTCCTGGCAGTAGTAAGCATTAGGATGTGGGATGGCCGTACGCGCCTCTTCTGCCGTTGGCGAGAGGTTGTTCACGACCGGTTGCGGCTGAACGTTGACCGAGTATAGCACATGGCTCGGGTCATGCATCCTATCTGCAAGCAAGGGCGGGAGGATACCCGGTCCTGGCCTGTGGCACCTTTCACGGAGGGCGGTATCCGCCCAGTTGAGCTCCTCGTCCTCGCTGCGACCATCGATAGCGACTTTGAATGTCGTCAGCGAGTTGTCCCAGATGTCACTTCCCGCCCATGCGGTATCCCAGTGCGTCGCGGATGCATCTGGCCAGTCCGAGTTAGAGGTGGGCTTTGCCCACTGATCGCCTGGAGTGATCAGGTCGGGTATGGGCTCGTCCTGGACGAGCTGTGGCTCACGGAAAGGCGAGGGCGTAGGAGCAATGTACCCTGTATGCGACGATCCCTGCCCGCCGTTGCTCGACCCATAGAAGACTGAAGCTGGAATAGGTGTTTGGACAGAGGCAGCATCTGCAGAAGATGTCTTGTTCCGTCTGGTGTCCAGCTCTGGCGAACGAGTCTTCTCCGGTCGAGGGGGAGTTCGGGAGTCGCCTGTCATCGTCACCCTAATATTTTTTCCTGTAGAATTTCCCCGTTAGAATGTGCTGAAAGTAAACGATTTTGCAAGGACAATGAGGGCAGAGAAGAAAGACGCGTCCCGCAGCCTCAAGCCTCCGCAAGCCATTGCCTTCTTTGGAAATCCATCTGGGCTTAATTGGATTTAGTTTCTTTTTGGTTTCCTATTGTTCTATCACCTAAGTAGTATGTTACATAACATTAATGCGGGACATCTTGCCGGAGAAAATTCAGTAAATATGGCTCAGCACATACACAAAGATTAGATTTGACATAAAACCGTGTGCATCGGAACTGCCAAACACATCTTCCACGATTTTCCGAAGAATACTATTCTTCCAAGACTTTCCAAGGAAATTTCGAGTTATTGTGGATATCTTATATAATACCCGCAGAGAAAGATTATCGTCGACGTCCGCTTACCTGGACTTATTTCTTTTAGAAGCTCATTTTAAGAAAAATAAGAGCAAGTAAAACCAAATAAGATTTCTCAGCCCAGTATTCTGGATAGTCTCACATGCTCTTATTTTGCTTCAAAACCAGAGTAGCGAGATAAGTAGAAGTTGACTTTTGCTGATGCGCATCACAGTACCGTCTCCAAACTTGAAGACGATATCGCTCTTCAACCTTCAACTTTCACCGCCCATTGTTCCTCCTCTTAGTGTAGGCTTCCTGTCTTGTGGGTCGTGACTGCATTTGAAGCAGTGCCTCGCAACCCATGGCTGACTTCACCGCACTAGCATCAACAAAAGTCACATTAGCGCTGTGAAGTCTGAGACTTCACAGCGCTAATGTAGTCTACTCACTCGACTTCCTTACAGAAGAATCTTCATGATATCGATTTCATACATCCATAAGTCTGGAAGTGAAGTAAGTCGAGGATAACAACAAGAACAACTACAGATTGATCGAATAGGGATCCAAGGCAACAAAAAAGTACGCGATATTCATTTCCAGTAACTTGAACGAAGGTCAATGAACCACATCCAGATTATAATACAGCGGTACGGACGAGAGCGGATATGGTGATGAAGATACTACAACTCAAAGCGAAGCATGCCGCATATGATAAATCGAGATTGCGAAATGATCGCTCAAAGCGCTGAGATCACTTTGGACTAGTGAACAAGGCCTGGTCGCCGTCGAGTCGCAATGTAGTGATGCGAGTTGCACCGCCATCTTGTTGCACGCTGTATGCGGGTAGTTATGAAAGTCAGCCGTATGTGGCACAACATGTGCTAAAGTAAAACGTACGTTGCCGTCGCAGAAACCTCCACATTCTGTCCATCCTCTGCATTCTTCGGCGTCCACTGTAAGTTCGTCCCAAGCTACAATCGCCCTCTGATGAGCTGATCCAAGATCCTGGCCTAATTAAAAGCTTACATGACCATCCTGCAGCCCATTTACCTCGGTAAAGTGTGCGCTATCGGCGTCCCATTTCCTCTGTAGTGCCAGTAAAGCCTCCTTAAGTCCCGCTCGGTCCACCTCACTGCCTGCCACGACACCAGTCGCGTCGGAGGAAAATAGATTGTTGAAGCGAGTGCTAAAGAGATCAATAGGCCCATGCCCCATGCGTAGCCCCCCATTGGTTAGTGGTCTGAAATGGATGTATGGCGACGAGAGAAGCTGGGAGAGTTGCTGCTCGAGCCATTGATTGGATGCAGTGGTTGGGGCGGACATTGGTGATCTTTTGTGTGATAGTGTGAGTATGAGTAGTGAAGAAGACGTGTAGTGGTACGAGACAGGGAAGATATAAGGTCGCAAGAAAGGCATGGAGCCGGCCAGACGCTGCCCGGCATCGACTCGGTGCGAAACCCGGAAAGATCGCGACGCGTTCGCTAATGATGTCATAATCACGCGACCCGAGCAGCTCAGCATGTGACTTGGCGCGCGGCGCGCTCAGGGCCAGCTCGTCGTTCAAGTTCGTGTCCACGGCCGCCCAACTCGTTGATGTTTGCGCGGCAAAAATTGAACCAAAGAATCAATTAGTCTGTGCGGAAGCTAGCAGGGACTTGATCAGAGTTCACTATGTTGTGAAGAGGTGTTGAAGTCGGTCTACCAATTCACTGGGTAATC
>NW_012133260.1:0-14001 GCF_000313525.1 Fibroporia radiculosa | reverse complement strand
TTTTTTTTTTTTTTGAAATGTTCATGATTTACAATGTCTTTGTTATTCTGGTCGTCAGAGTCAGGAAGTGGAGGATATGTATTAGAATTGAAATACTGTCGCATGACAAAAGAGTGAACAACTGCTGTCTGACCATCAGTATCTGGATTCCCAGCGACTCTCACTCGCGGAAAGCCCTGAATGTGTTCAGCAGTTCACGCAGTAATCATGGACTGCGCCCAAAGTGCAATTATTATGCTATACAATGACAGATGATGTTCCCGACTGCAAGAGGTCACGAGTGCACGCTGTCTACGTACGAATGATGTTTCGCAGTCGACAGCGAGCTCAAGCTCCGTCCCGAACATCCTCGTCGTATTTTGTCTCATTCCTGTTGTCGATCTTCAGCTCTTATCTGTCGTGACCTATCCTTGTCTGCAGCAAGAACTGGTTCAGTAACTCCTAAACACCGGGAACAACATGTTATCCAAGTCTCAGAGGTCGATCGCGTCGCGTTCCTTACCCCGCATTGCGACGAGAGATGCTGTCTCGAGCAGTCGTGGGCCTGCTGTGCGCCTCGGTCTCCCTCATTCTGTAAACACGGCGTCTTCAATAAGGCCTTCAGCTCCAGCTCCATCTCGAGTTCGAGGGTTTGCGTCTGCACCAGGTTAGTTCCCGTGTCATACAGGCCTTACTGGATGCAACTAGACTGCTAAACATGCACCTGTCCTGCTCTAGAAGCTGTGAATACTGCCTCTTTATCTTCTCCTTTAGTTAGCCCGGTCTCCAGAAAGCCTCATTTTGACAAGATCCTCATTGCCAATCGGTGCGTGGTACCTTCTTGGGGGGTAGACTGACAATATATGCGTATCATTTATACATTATCCATCCTTATGGTGTGCTGTAGAGGCGAGATTGCGTGCAGAGTCATACGCACTGCGAGAAAATTGGGCATCAAGACTGTTGCAGTATACAGTGAGGTCGACGCAAATTCGTTGCATGTTCAATTGGTATGCATATCCTTGATTCGATTGAGACCATCGTGTTAATACTTATTCATCCATTGTCAATTGACAGGCGGATGAAGCGTACTGCATTGGACCTGCCGCATCTTCGGAAAGCTACGTGAGACGCCTTGTACTTCAATGAAAGGACCGTCTCTTCATGAATGCTTGTACACAGCTCCGTATCGACAAGATCATTGAAGTCTGCCATCGCAGCGGCGCCCAGGTACCCGATCTTCCTCGTCATTTTCGTGCCCAAATCCCCAACTGTGTTCTATATAGGCTGTTCATCCCGGGTACGGTTTCCTAAGCGAAAATGCCGATTTTGCGGAACAGCTCGCCTCCGCAGGTGTCGTATTCATCGGGCCGCCTGCCAGTGCGATTGTTAGTATGGGTTCTAAGAGGTCAAAATCACTTTTTGGGGGCTTCCTACCACATCTAGGGGCTATGCTAACATACATGTTTTCTCCAGTGAATCAAAGACAATCATGGCAGGTATTTCTATCTCTCTCGAGTTCTGGTGCATCGCTCACTGGTGCTGTCTGTTGTTTAACAGATGCTGGCGTCCCGGTTGTCCCAGGGTACCACGGGTCGAACCAAGATCCGGAATTTCTTGCACGGCAAGCAGAATTAATAGGCAGGTTCTTGCCTATTTCAGTCTGCCATTCCTATCTCAAATACACATCGTAATTCTACCAGGCTACCCGGTACTCATTAAAGCCACCCACGGCGGTGGTGGCCGTGGGATGCGTGCTGTCGACTCTCCCGCACAGTTTGTGGATGCGCTTGCCAGTGCCCAGCGCGAGGCGCGAGGTGCATTTGGGCGTGAAGAGGTACTTGTTGAACGGTACATTAAACGACCACGACACGTCGAGGTACAAGTGTTTGCTGACCGCGATGGGGGGTGCGTAAGTCTGTGGGAGCGAGATTGCTCTGTACAGCGGAGGAACCAGAAGATTATCGAAGAGGTGTGTGCCAAATTCTTGTTTGGTCATACTGTATCGGCACGTTTACCGTTTGGCGATGCAGGCCCCAGCTCCTGGCTTGTCGCCTGAGTTGCGATCCGAGTTGAGCAAGAAAGCAGTAGCGGCTGCACGGGCGGTCGGCTATGTGGGGGCTGGGACTGTGGAATTCATCCTGGACAGAGATACAAACGAATTTTTCTTTATGGAGATGTATGCGTTCTTGTGTCGGCGGTTTGTATTCACAGCTAATTATTCCTCGCCAATTTTCAGGAACACACGACTGCAAGTCGAGCATCCGGTTACAGAAATGATCACCGGTGTGGATTTAGTTCAATGGCAACTCGAGGTATGGCGCGTTCACCGTGTCTCATCCTTCGGAGACGTTAAATTCAATAATCCAACTGCAGGTTGCAACAGGCAATCCACTTCCGCTCTCGCAATCACAAATTCCACTTGTCGGCCATGCATTTGAGGCACGCATATACGCAGAAAATCCACGCAATGGATTCATGCCCGATTCCGGCCGGCTGCTGTACCTCTCCACCCCTGCACCGACATGCACCTTTGCTCCGTCAGTGCCCACCCGGGACGACCAAAACGGCGGCTCTTCCGATCCGACGCTGTTCACGCCCCCAGAACACATTTCTACCGCAATCACGCCCTCTGTACGGCTCGAGCAAGGGTTCCTCCAGGGTGCGCAGATTGGCGTGTTCTACGATCCGATGATCGCGAAACTCATTGCGCACGGGCGTGATCGTGTTGAGGCGCTGAGGATGCTGAGACGTGCGTTGGACGAGTATCGAGTGGTGGGCGTGCAGACGAACGTGGAGTTCTTGAGAGACTTGGCGGAGCACGCCGCGTTCGTTGACGGCGACGTGGAAACCGGTTTCATCCAGGTCAGTCGACCCACCCCACGCACGAGAAAGCGCGGCTGATGCTTAAATTTCACGCAAGAAACACCACGCGAAGCTGTTCCCGCGTCCAGAAGAGCCGACGCCGGAGATACTGGTGCAAGCAGCGCTCTTCGTTGTACTACGGGAGCACCCGCAGGTGCGGTCTGCCGCTAGTTCGTCTCCGTGGACGTCGCTTGCATCGAGGAGATTCGGCGGCGACGCCTACGAGAGGACGGTCACTCTGCAGCACACCGTGGAGGGATCAGCGGACGACGTACAGGACCGTCCGTCGATCACCGTCTCGGTCAAATCGCTGCCAGGCGCACCAGGCCGGTTCGACGTCTCTGTGCGCACGGAGAACGGCGAGAAGACGTTTGCAGGCGTCTCGGCGGAGATCCTGGACGGCACAATGCTCTCGACGACTCTCGGGGGCGCGGTGCTGCGCACGACGATTGTGTCCCAGCGCGCCATGGCTGCCTCGTCGCAGATGGGGGAGAAGCTGCACGTCTTCCACGGATCGCGAAGGATTGCGCTGCTCGTCCCGCCGCCGCAATGGCTCGCCTCGCTCTCGGCGTCGACAATGGGCGCGGCGAAGGGGACGCTTAAGGCGCCGATGCCCAGCGTGGTCGTAGAGGTCAAGGTCAAGGTGGGCGATCAGGTCAAACAGGGTGATGCGATAGTGGTCTTGGAGAGCATGAAGACAGAGACGGTGCTCAGAGCGGCAGCGGACGGTGTAGTGCGGGCCGTTGGGTGCGCGAAGGGAGACATGGTAGAGGAAGGGAAGGAGTTAGCGATGATCACGGACGTTCTTGAAGCAGAGTCGGCATAAAGCAAACGTTGTCAGTGTTTGTAATTAGTTTCTGTGTATCATACATGGATCATTTATCTACGTTGCTGGAGCATATGTAGATTGGACAAGTTGAACTCTACAGATCATGTTGTGTGTACACCTTCCGCAGCGCGATGCGCGCACCAATGCATGACTGCAAAACCGACACAGTTTTCTGCATTGTACAGGAGGCACATACCTGAAACGCTGAAAAAACAAGGGCTGCACCTACAATGATTGGAGTGATGATAGAATTTCGCAGCGTCTAAAGATACAGCAGTGATAGGGTGTGTCGCGTCTATGCAAGACGTGCCGAGCCGCGTGCGCACTTAGAACTTGAAGACCTGCGCCCGCCCACGAGCCATTAATCAACACCTCACTACCGGATGTAAAGACGACACACCTGGTCCTCGGTGTACCCGAGCTCTTTCAAAATGCCTCCCAGTTCGCCCTGCTTCATCCCATCCTTCTTCCCTGCGATCGCACTCACCTGGCCAGGCGGGCCTGTGAACAGTACGTGTGAGCCTCACCCTCAGTAGCGGAGTGACAGCAGCACTCACCGCACACGAAGACCTTGACTTTGCTACCGAGGCTGGCAGGCCCGATGTGCTGCGTGATTATCTCCTTGTTCACATACCCTTTGTACCCTTTCCAGCTGTCGTCTGCCTGGTCGAGGGTGTAGACGACGTCGAGCGTATCCGGGTGTGCCTTCTTTAGCGCGTCGAACTCGTCGCGGAGAAGGATATCTTTTTCTGTGACGTTTGCAAAGACCAGCGTGAAGCGGGTCGTGTTCGTAGGGTCTGCGAGTGCGTGCTTGAGCACTTGGTACATGGGGGTACTGTATACGCCCATTAGACGAGCAAGGAAGGGGAATGTAGCGCGTACACTCACATGCCGCTACCGCCTGCAATCATGCCAACCTGCTCAAACTCGTTCGCTGGATATCGGATGCAGCGTGGGTCATTCTCTTCACAAGCATAGAGCATATACGCACCTTTGTAAGGGATCTTCATGATAGGCCCCTTGATCGCGAGCGACTCGCCTGGCTGAAGCTCGGAGATGTGCTTGGACATCTTACCCTCATCGTAACGCTTGATGAGGAATATGAACTCGCCCGGGAGGTCAGGTGGGGACACGGGCGTATATGGGCGGATGACGGGCTTGCCGTTGGGGCCCTTGAGCGCGTTGGGGGCATCGTCGGGCGACTTGACAACTACGCAGGAGGCGACAGGGAGAAGAGATGCCTGGCCATCTGGAAGCTCGAAGATGTATCTGCACGCATAAGCGAGAGTCAGACGGGAGAGCTGCAGACCGGGAAAACGTATGACACACCTGGCGGTGTTGTGGTTGTATGGCTCTACACGCTTGAGCTTGAAATCGACAAAGTTTTCGGGGTCGAGCGGGCTCTTTTCCTGCGCCTTTTTTGGCGGTTCGGCCTTCGCGGCAGCCTGTGAACCTGAATTGAGGTAGACGTATCCTGCGAGGCCGGCGACGCCTGACAAACGCGAGCGTGAGGACTAAGGCTCGCGTGTATGCGCGAACCAGATACAAACCTGCACCGCCAAGGTAATATGGGAGGTTAGAAGGCTTTGCGGCCTCGGGAGTGGTCGAATATCGACGTGCGACCTGGCGCTGTGGACAGATGTCATGAGTGTAGAGTTCCGTTTGGCGCGAGACGAGAACAGAAAGAGAGGCTTACTGCGAACGCACGAGATGAAAGCGCGGCCCTGGCAAAAGACATGGCTGTAGATGGCAACGGGGGCCAGCTGGGAGATTTATATAAATGAGAACGCCAGCTGCAGTGCGGGGTTGCGTCACGGCAAAGGCGCCGCAAGCCGAGCATAGACGCTCGGTGCATTTCGGGCGGCACCAGTCGACAAGGGCTGGGCCCGGCTCCATTTGGACCTGTCCCACCAAAATATTCGCATTCCACCACCACGTTGTCGGGACGAAAAGCGCAATGAGAACGACGACGAAGGCAAAGGCTGGAAGGGTTATGAATAATCTTGAATTACCAGAGGCAGCGAGGGCGGAGGTGTGGCTCAGGACCTGCACGACCTCTCACGGCCCCCCGCAGATCGTAATCACCAGCGACGTCATTGCTCGCCTCCCAGCTCCTCCAGTTTTCGTGCGATATCCGCCAGAAATGTCTCGAAAATTATCTGGACGGTGAGTGAGAGGAGCTTGCAGCTATGCTCGAACGGCGGCAACAGACAGGGTGGCGGGTGCAGAGAGAGGGGGAGCGAAGACGAGGAATGATCGGGCAGCGAGGGTGCGATCGTTCGCTTACGTAATGGCCATGAAGGGGAGGACGAGGACGAGCAGACAGTCGCCCACTCGCTCCACCAGCCATCCCGTCAGTTTTCAGCCCTTGCCTCTGTCCTTCCTGCCACCACTTGCTCCTCCTCGTCCCCGCAGACGCCTCTCCCCGTCCCACCGCCCCACCCATTGCCTCTACTCCCAGATGTCCTTCGTCAAATTAAGCATATTTGGCACATCATTCGAGGCACGTATCTTCTCATCGATCCATTTCCCCCTCCCTCTCCCTTGCAGCTCCTACTCACTCTTCAAGACAGGTCACCACTCGATATGTCGACCTTCAGCCTGTCGGAATGGGTCAGTTGCTAAGTTTATTGTCCCCATAGCGTTCTCTTATCCTCCCATCTCCAGGTGCCTTTGGTCTTGTCTGGTGTGTTCCTTGTTTGCCATAGGCGTCCAGGTGACTCCCGCATTTACGCATCCTTCACAGCTCGGCAAAAGACCAGCTTACAGGATCGTCGGTTGCGATCAAGAAGATCATGAAGCCTTTCAGCACCCCTGTCCTCTCCAAGCGCACCTACCGCGAGCTGAAGCTCCTCAAACACATTCAGCACGAAAATGTACTAATATCGATACTTTTATGGAAACTTTTCATTGCTTATTTGCATGTCTTAATGCTAGATCATCAGTCTCAGTGATGTTTTCATCTCACCACTGGAAGACATGTCGGTATTGCTGCTCCAATATAATGCTTCTACGCTGATCTCGCAACAGCTATTTCGTCACGGAGCTCCTTGGTACTGACCTTCATCGTTTACTTACCTCACGACCGCTCGAGAAGCAATTCATTCAATACTTCCTATACCAAATACTCGTAAGCAGGGTCTCTTCCATTCATCTGTCGCGTCATCGTCAACCCATTACCGTATGCAGCGAGGCCTTAAATATGTCCACTCGGCCGGTGTGGTCCATCGAGACCTGGTAAGCGCCTCCACACCGGTCAGCCGACTTCAATCTGACATTGGTACGTACCAGAAACCGAGCAACATTCTCATCAATGAGAACTGCGATCTCAAGGTCCGTCTTCGCTCCCCTAGCGCGAACTATGTAGTTTCTAACTTGACTATCGCTTTGGTCCTTCCCCCTACGCCAGATTTGTGACTTTGGCCTTGCGCGAATTCAAGATCCGCAAATGACTGGCTATGTCTCAACGCGGTACTACCGCGCACCGGAGATCATGCTCACTTGGCAAAAATATGACGTCGCGGTAGATATCTGGAGTGCAGGATGCATCTTCGCAGAGATGCTCGAGGGCAAACCGCTCTTCCCTGGAAAAGACCGTACGTATCGCACTCATTCATACTTGGTTTCGTTCTGATTTGGGTTTTGCTGTTTACTCGTCTCGGGTTATATTGCATGTAGATGTACATCAATTCTCCATTATTACGGAACTTTTGGGCACACCCCCAGAAGACGTCATCCAGACTATTGCAAGCGAGAACGTAAGCAGCATTTCCATTTCATATCTACCGGATACCGCTTGACTAGCCTCGCGCAGACCCTGCGATTCGTGCAGAGCTTACCCAAACGGGAACGAGTGCCGTTCAGCGAGAAGCTGACATGTAAAGACCCAGTTGGTGCGTGCTGCTATGTAACCGTATCAGCAGATCGTGCATCGGGTGCTTATATGCTGTCCGTTTGCTACACAGCGATCGATCTGCTCGAGAAGATGCTTGTGTTCGACCCTAGAAAACGAATCGATGCAACTGACTCGCTTGCGCACGAATATGTAGCCCCATACCACGATCCGACTGACGAGCCAGAGGCAGCAGAAAAATTCGACTGGAGTTTCAATGATGCAGATTTACCCGTCGACACGTGGAAGGTCATGATGTATAGCGAGATCCTCGGTGCGTCATCGTCTCTGTTACCCTTGTTCCCTCGCGTATCTAGGCGTGCGTGTACTGATGTGAGGCTTTCCAGACTTCCACCAGGTCGGCGACTCCCGGCTCGGTGAGGGCGTTCCCGAAGGCGCGCTCGCAGCACCTGAGGACCCAGTACCCACACCGATTTCAGCAAGTGCAGAGTAATTTGCGCGCGTCACCCCTCGCCGTTCTCTGCGCGTTGTTCTTGCCATCTCGCGCTATTTGGGGAACAGGGCATTTACGCATTGACCCGCAGGCCTTCCACGCTTGCCACTGTTTCGTGTGCATCTTGTATCGTGTCGTGTTGTATTGTGTGCTCCGTCCGCCCCGTCGTGCCCGTATACATATCCATATCCATAGGACCTACTTCTGTATAATGCCCTTTCTCACCCGTCTTTTATCCGCGTTTGTGCCCCCTCCGTCTGTGCGCGGCTGCGTTTGTTTACGTGTTACATGTTGCAGATACACATCCTGGTGCTGTGGCACCTTCATAGAGTGGGGCGGCGCTGCTTGTAGCGAGTAAAGTATATCCGAATCCCAAGTATATACGTGTGGGCGGAAATGACAGTCAGTTTTCATCTCGTATGGTATCCATGGACTCGAGATGGGAGAAGGCCGGGCATCTGTCGATTCTTTAAAGCTGACATTGCTCAAGCTGCCATGTCTCTTCTAGGGATAACGCCATATCAGCAGGTTCAAGAGGATATCCGTTTGTCGCCCTTCCCCGGAGTGCGACGAATGCAGAAACCTTCGTACTCGCGAAAATGAAATTCTCTTCGCGCCCCCTGGGTTCGTGTATTCCATCTACTTGTGTGCTGAGTCCGGGAAATGCGGCGATACGGACTTCGATGAGCCGGCACGCTGCAGTGACTGCACATATCAAGTTGAAAGCGAGTCTAGGAGCTTACTGGGTCATCCGCTCCACTTCACGGGTGCCATCTAGCACGTTACAGGAGATCCCATCAAAGTCCTGAGCCCGTCGTCCTCCGCGAACCGAACGGCCGCGGAGCAGACTGACAACATCCGCATCTGGTCCTTTGATTTGCTCGCGTACAAGCCAAACCCGATGAGCATGCCGGATTCAGCGGGAGTCGGATTGTGGGACGCCAGAAAACCTGAGATCAGTTCCCCAGGCTGCAGGCTGACTCGTTTCCCAAGACAATAATGCAAGGGATACTTGGAAGAGGTGCTCAATTAGGAAAACTCCAGTAGTGAGTTCTACACCATGGTGCCACGTTGCTCTGCGAGCAATCCACCGGTGGCATGCCAGGATATGCGCTGCATTCTGGTCAGGACGAGCACGAACAGATAGAGGATCGGGGTCGCTGGGAGTGAGCGGCATGTTGGGCCACACAAGGCATTGCGTTCGAGGACGAACAGCGGGTCGAAATTCTGGAGCAGGCCAAGCGTGCCCGCCTGTACTGGTAATGTCTCGATGACCGCGCTACTCGTCTGCATCCGCGGCTGCTTGATAGCCTAACAATATCGCGCTGTGCATGGTCCAGCGGGTCCCAGCACATCGACGACTCGTGCTAGAGCGTATTGCGAGATGGAATAAATGCAGTGGCTACCCAGCAGCGCCCATGCAAAGCCTCCGATGCAATGCATACGGGAATCCGAGCTGCCGGAGGTTTCGAGATAATGCGTTCTGCTTTGGCGCGGTATCCGGGAGTGTGTGTATAACTATTACACGTCATCACATGTGCGACCTTCCCTCGCTGGTTACTAGCAGAACACACAAACCATATCTTCCTATACCGGATTGGTCAGCTTTGTCCCCCTGCTGTATGTCATCGAACATCAAGGGCCCAAGCAAACAACGTCGCGAGTTACACAGGATCTGCCTGATATTAGCATTGCGAAGGTAAATACCTGACATACCCGTCTCCTAAAACGATGCTCGCCATGGCATCACCCACCCACTCCTCGTCTTCTTTCCATTCCCGCTTTACTCCACAATCCTTGATGATCTGGACAGCCACAGTTACTCGTCTGTTATCGTCTTCACTCTGCTCTTCATCATCACCGTCGTCATCTTCGAGGGTGCATCCCAGAAGATGGTACATGATCAGCTCCGACACGTCTGCCTCTAGCGGTCTCCGCGTGCGGGTATTGTGGACAGCAGAGCATCATGCGCATGATCGACGCATATACGGCCGATGGACGTGGAAAAAGAATATCCAGGCACCGAGATGGAGACAGATGCAGCGGCGACCCTTCCAAGAGCTCAGGTAGAGATTTAGACGCGAACGAGAGAGGGTATAGACTGAAGTGCTGAATTGACGAAGGTGATGTGTCTTGCGATATCCGATAGAGGCAACCTTTCGCTGCTATATCGCCCTTCACATTGAGCATGAAATTAGACAAAGGGGATAATGGAGGATCGAGAGCCTCGAGGCTACGAGACGCGACGCGACGCCAAAGTCTTCGTCGGACACCACATACAAGTCAGTCTTGCTAGACGTGAGCGACATTTGCGAGCTAAGAATAAGTTGGTGCATCATTCTTCACCCTGATAACTAGACGGGGAATATCCATGCGTCTGGGAAGCAGTGCACGCCATTCCACAACCTTTATCCTGATGTTCTGTAATGTCTGGAGAGCGAGGTCCACCAGTTCTAGGGACAAAGAAATAACAGTCCAATGGCGTATGTGAGCTATGGTTCAGAGGAACTTTCCGGCGAGTGTAAAACCTAGGGGATGAGAGGCCAGAAGAGTGCGGATCATAATGGTAGTGGTAGTAATGGACAAGTTGCAGGTGCGCACTTCTGTTTCAGTGCTCTCCGGAGAATTGCTGACTAAGCCGACAGGGGTCGTCTATCACTTTAAGTCTTATTTCCGCACTTGACATCTCCATCTATCTAAACCTACCGTGAATTGTTCCGCTCTCTGAGGTCAGCCCGAGCTGCAGAGGACAAGTTTGACTTTGGGTGCTCGATACTCCGATTAACCCGCATGAGTTCACCAGATCGGAGGGAACAAACAGTGGAAGCTAGCGGATGCTGGCGCAGGTGGGTATATACACGCCAGTTGCGGGCACCGCTCTGTCTTCCAAGTCCTGGCACGCAAGCACCGACCACCCCCTATACCTAACGCCATTGAGTTGGTAACCACTCCTCTCGCTAGCATTCTACAACACTGGCCGAAGGAACGCCTCAGCGTACCCTTCGCCACAAACATCTGCTATGTGGGCCGCTTTGGTGGCGAGGATCAGGCGTCGCAGACGAAGTAAGCAAAACCAATCTACAACACCGTCCTCTCCAAATCGGACCGCCGTAGGGCGGATCAGTAGGTGTTTTTGGCGATGAAGCAGGAAAGACAGGGTCGAACGCGGGCTACGCGGACACAGCGCACGTTGGATCGAGTGCCGACCATGCAGACATTAGTATGTGAATGTGACGAGGCGCAGGTACTAAGACAATGAGTGGATATAATCATATGGTCTGACGTACTTGAGGTTTATGACCTTGTTTGTTTTGGAGTCCTGATGTGGTTTTCTGTTACGCTGAGTATTGAGCGAGCCGCTGGGAGAGGTTGGAGCACATAACGCAACAGAGGTTGCTTTTATTTGTTCAGCGTGCAAAAAAGTCGTTAGCCAGGGAACCTGATGGATGCGCAATCATCTTCAGCCCCAAATGACGACCAAGATTGCTCGCACGGATGATGTGAGAATATATACTAAGTGTGCTTATCATCCGCATGCTGATTCCCATAATGACGAAGCGTATATGCGGCGTACGTGAAACGAGTCATGAATGTAACTACAAGTCAACGAAATGCATCACAGACCGATATGTACGAACGAAGCCCATGACACAAAAGGCACGTTATGCTCCTCGCGAAGACGCTTGACCGCGTAGTGCAATGCCTTTGCAGCCTGCCTGTAGTCGGGCAGATTGCCATCCTGGAACAGTTGTTCATACACGCTCTTCACCACCTCAGGCGCGTCACTGTCCTTTATCGACCACATCGTGGAAACTACTCCGCCATAACCAGCGAGCAGCATGCCTGTAGCAAGATTAACGGCCTCTTTGGGAAGGTCTTCATTGCCCGTAGCGGTCTGGCAGGCGGAGAGGAACGCAAGTCCTCCACGACGACGCGCCAACTTGATAACGTCCCTAAGCATCAAGTGACGGCCACCAGCAAGCACAATTCCACTGTCGAGGGGACTGTGGGCGTTTTGCACTCCGTGGCACGCGATATGGATCCAGTCTGATTCCTTCATCTTGGTCAGTACATCGTCCACGGTACCGATGGACTCCACGAGTGAGACGGGGGTAGATGGAGAGCTTTGAAGCATCGTCTTGATATGTCCAATCTCTATTTGTGCACCTGGCAGCCGAGTCAGCCCGTCTGATGCCGGCTGAGGGACAACAGCAAGGCACATGGTATTTGCAGTAGTGCCTTCATGCGATGGTAGGGCGAGAGCACTGAGGGTGGGTGTATAAGACGAGATGACGAAATCCGAGAGCTTCGGTCCTGTATCGGCGTCGTCATAAAGACCTGCAGCATGGATGGGGAGGAATGAAAATGGACCAGTGGGACACCAGAAAACCCGAGACAGTTCTCCCGCATTTGGAGTCTAGATTGAGAGCTCAAATGTGAGCTGTCACTCAGGACATCAATAGTATAGCACACACCGAAAGAGCAAGGGCATCCAACACCGGTCGTACAACCTTCTTCCACAATACCGAGAGAATGAGCTTAAATGATTCATCAGGACTTCGGTTTATTGGTGAAAATTCAATAGCCCTGTCCATCGGCGAAAGGACACGGCCATTCTCGGAAAGTAGTTGATTGAGGGATTCCTGCAATTTCTGCACTTGGTCGTATGTGATATCAGCGAGAGGGACATGAAGCACATCGTCTGATTCAGCCAGGAGAACCAATGCGTCGCATCCGTACTGGCTAGCGTTGAGGATCACGACGGGTCCTGAATGTGCCGAAGGAGCGAGTTGTGAAACAGTCTTTGGCAGCAAAAATCTTTCAAGACCGGGAAGGCACCGGACCTCTGAGAGAATCGTTTCGCGCTCCATTGCGAGTCCATAGTATCGCCCAACCTGTTCCTCCAGGGATAACTTAATATCATTCTTCATCTCAATTCTAATCATGTCATTGCCACTACCCTGTTCCAATTCATACGAGACTTGACGGAGTCTATTCGCAAGCGTTGAATCACGACTCTGCAGCTCATCGAGGGGGGTGCGAAGCTGCAACAGCTGGCTCCAAACAACTGAACGGCTCAGCTCGAGCCTTTCAACAGCTGTGTTGTAGTACCCACGTGCCAGAGCATCGGCTGCTGCATCTCGTACAACATCTGCCGCTCGTACTAGGAGTTCGCGGTGACGGTCTTGGAGGGGGAGACCAAGCCATGCTGCCTGAGGGATTAGGTCAATGGCTAAGGCGTAGGCATTAAGAAGAGATTCGGAGGGAATAAGATGAGCGCAACGAATCCATTGCAAGGCTGCCCGAAGACGAACGGAAGAGGGACCTGCTGATGAACGGGCGGCGGCAGAGAAAGCCAATATAGCATTATTGAGAGAAGCAACATCGTGGAGATGCTTGAAGCGGGTAAATAACGAGCTGCCTAGGTTGCTCAAACATGTCGGCTTGTCAGGGTGGTCATGAGGAATGAGGCGTACTGCGTCCTCTTCCACTGAAATCGCCCGGTCAATATCTGCGAGATTTCCCAGCCGCTTGAAGCGAGTCAACAGTACGGTGCCAAGGTTGTTCAAATACCTCGGCTTGTCAGGATGGTCATGAGGAGCGAGGCGTACTGCGTCCTCTCGCACTAAAATCGCCCGGTCAATATCTGCGAGATTGCCCAGCCGCTCGAAGCGATTCAACAGTGCGGTGCCAACGTTGTTCAAATACCTCGGCTTGTCAGGATGGTCATGAGGAGGGAGGCGTGCTGCGTCCTCTTCCACTGAAATCGCCCGGTCAATATCTGCGAGATTGCCCAGCCGCTCGAAGCGAGTCAACAGTGCGGTGCCAAGGCTGCTCAAATACCTCGGCTTGTCAGGATGGTCATGAGGAGTGAGGCGTACTGCGTCCTCTTCCACTGAAATCGCCCGGTCAATATTTGCGAGATTGCCCCGCCGCTCGAAGCGATTCAACAGTGCGGTGCCAAGGTTGTTCATAAGCCCC